>NC_056729.1:676775899-676880899 GCF_019279795.1 Protopterus annectens
ATTGGGATTATACAGAAGGCTGCACTGGAAATACAATCAGAAAATCTACCAACATTAACGTTTGAGTACAGTCACATATCTTCGGTGTCATTATTTTACTTCATATGTACATCATTGTTAAGATTCTTGTCCAAGTAATAACTTGTTAACTTCTTGATAAAAAATTAATTAGGTGGGAAATAAGAGAATGAATGAATGAGGAAATTATATGAGATATACTGTCCTTTGAGCAAACGTTATGTGCTGAGGTTCCTAAGATGACAGTGCAGAGTATTTCATAGGTCCATAGATTAGTACTAGGCTAACTGCCTTTGAGGGCCATTTTAAGCCTAGCCAATTGCTCCACATAAGAATGAAAAGACCTGCAAAGTCACAGTCAGTGCACGTGTTCGCTGCTTTGCCAGAGGCGGTTTGTACCTGGCACCACTAGGCTTTCGACTGCTGGCAAAGGCTCTTGCATCCCTCATAGAGCTTTTTTTAGGCAAGGTCTCAAAAACAAAAATTGCCACCATAAAAACTGCCAACCATAACAAAATAAGGGTTATGCTGCTAAATGCTAGGAGAATGAACCAAAAACTGCACACCCTAGAAGCACTTCTATCACTAGACGATGTAGATATCCGTGCAGTCACAAAAGTCTGGTTTAAGGCCTCAGAGAGTACCCCTCCTTGGAAGGCTACAATGCCTTCCACACCTTCAGACAGCAAAATGAACATGTGAGAACCAAAGGAGGTGGTGTTTCTATCTATAGTAGAGATAAATTCACCTCCTAACTAGTTAGACTGGACAACTCCATGGAGTTACTCCATGTTTAGATTACTGTGGATAAGACCCCCATTCAAGTAATAGCAAGGTATAGATCTTCCTCCATGGGTCATGATACACACAAGGCCTACTTGACCAAACTGAGGTCAATCCAAATACTGCCAAACACTCTGTTCATGGGGGATTTCAATTATCTCACCATCAACTGGGAAACCTAATGTAGCCTTAACTCACTAGTGCAAATGTTCCTTGACTTTATTAACTCAAATGCCCTGGAGCAAACTGTTCAAACCCCAGCAAGAGGACAAACATACTAGAAATGGTCCTCACTAATGGGACAGACAGATGCACCGCCTCAATTGTCAGACCCTCATTACTTAAATGTGACCACAAATCAGTCGCCTTCAAACTGGCATTAACACTAAAACTCACAAAGTGCAAAGTCAGACTAAAAAAATTCACCAAAGCAAGCTATACCCTCCTAGGGGAAGGTATAAATGCATTCCAAGCCCCACCTAGAGCTGGAAGTGGTAACTACACCAAAGCTTACACTAAAGAACCCACTGATAGAACCCACAGTGTAAAAGTAGCCGACTCCAAATCCAGCTCCAGACAAGTGGCAAGTGGAGTACCTCAGGGTTCAGTCCTGGGACCGCTCTTGTTTGCATCTACTTCTCTGAAGTACAGGCCAACACTAAGGGACTCTGGCTAACAAAGTTTGCAGATGACTGCAAACTGGGAGCCATTATTGAATCCCCAAATGATGTGGATACTCTACAAAAGGGCCTTACAGAAACAGATGCTTGGTGCCAGAAGTATGGGTTCAAGCTCAATGCCAAGAAATGTATAGTTATCCCCTTTGGGAAAAAACATGTGTCCGTGAATTACCATATAGGTGGCAGTACACTAAACACCGAAAGTGTGAGGAGAGACTTAGGGACACAGGTAGACAGTGGTCTCACCTTCGATAACCACATCGCCACAACAGTCAGGAAATCCTTCTATGTGGCACACCTCATCACTAAAGGCTTTTCATCCAGAAAAAAGGAGGTCACTGTCCCACTGTACTCATCCCTCATTAGACCCATTATAGAATACAACGCCTTGTTTGGTATGTACCTCTCAAGACATCTGCAACAACTGGAAAGGCCGCAGAAATAACTCACTAAAAGAATCACAGGCCTAAAGCAGATGCCCCATGCTGACCACCTTAAAAAACTCCAGCTATACTGTGTTGCATATCGTCTACTCAGAGGCAATCTCTGCTTAACATACACGGCCATGTCAAACCCATAGCTGTTGGACATGCTACAATTAAAGAAATCCCAATTCCTCAGAGTCACACGCTTCAGGGATCTAAACCTTGTCATCACAATAAACAAAACATGCTGGAGGGATAGGTTCCTGACCCAGAGACTCCCCAGACTCTGGAATAGACTGCCCATACATGTCCAGCAGAGCGCCTCTTTGGCCCTCTTCAAAAGGAACCTTGACGACTGGATGGGGGAAAAGAAATTCACCCCGAGGATCACGTCAGTTGCCCTCCTAGACAGGGGTCCAGGAAAGTAAATAGTGTGGGAAGAAATAGCCAGGGAATTGTTATGGCTAGGCTTGTATAGGCCCTAGGGCCAATAGCCTAGTACCAACCTATGAACCTATAAAGCGCTGTACAATCACTTGTATAAGTGCATAGATTTGGCTGTTCCACAGGGAATCAAAGCCAGAACCCCAAGTAAAAAAACCTGCCCTGGTGGACATCCAACATCAACAAACTTTACAACAAATGCAAAAATTTGCTGTCTAAGAAAACTAAGGCAAGGCCCCAACAATGGAAAATCACCCTCCTCAGCCTCATCAGGCAAATCTTCTTCTTTCGGCTGCTCCCTTCAGGGGTCACCACAGCAGATCAACTGTTTCCATTTCTTCCTGTCCTCTGCATCTTGCTCTCTCACACCAACCACCTGCATGTCTTCTCTCACCACATCCATAAACCTTATCTTAGGTCTTCCTCTTTTCCTGTTACCTGGCAGCTTCATCCTTAGCATCTTTTTCCCAATATACTCTGCATCCCTCCTCGGCACATTTCCAAACCAATGTAATCTTGCCTCTCTGGCTTTGTCTCCAAACCTTCCAACCTGGGCTGACCCTCTAATATACTTATTCCTAATCCTGTCCATCCTCGTCACACCCAGTGCAAATCTTAACATCTTCAACTCTGACACGTCAAGCTCTGACTCTTGCCTTTTTGTCAGTGCCACTGTCTCCAACCCATATAACATAGCTGGTCTCACTACCCTCTTGTAGACCTTCCCTTTCACTCTTACTGGTACTCGTCTGTCTCAAATCACTCCTGACACTCTTCTCCACCCACTCCATCCTGCCTGTACTCTCTTCTTCACCTCTCTTCTACACTCACCATTACTCTGAACTGTCGATCCTAAGTATTTAAACTCATCGACCTTCGCCACCTCTACTCCCTGCATCCTCACCATTCCTCTATCCTCCTCCTCATTCACACACATATAGTCTGTCTTAGTCCTGGTAACCTTCATTTCTCTTCTCTTAGAGCATATCTCCACCTCTCCAGGGTCTCCTCCACCTGTTCCCTACTCTCACTACAGATCACAGTGTCATCTACAAGCATCATAGTCCATGGGGACTCCTGTCTGATCTCGTCTGTCAACCTGTCCATCACCATTGCAAATAAGAAAGGGCTCAGAACTGATCCTTGATGTAATCCCACTACCACCTTAAATGCATCCATCACTCCTACCACAGACCTTAGTGCTGTCACACTACCCTTGTACATATCCTGTACCACTCTTACAAACTTCTCTGACACTCCCGACTTCCTCATACAATACCACAACTCCTCTCTTGGCACCCTGTCATATGCTTTCTCTAAATCCACAAAGACACACTGCAACTCCTTCTGACCTTCTCTGTACTGCTCCATCAGCACTCTCAAAGCAAACATCGCATCTGTAGTGCTCTTTCCTGGCATGAAACCATACTGCTGATCACTAATCATCACCTCCCTTATTAACCTAGCTTCCACTACTCTTTCCCATAACTTCATGCTGTGACTGATCAATTTAATCCCTCTGTAGTTACTACAGCTCTGCACATCACCCTTATTCTTAAAAATCAGTACCAAAACACATTTTCTCCATTCCTCAGGCATCCTCTCACTTTCCAAGATTTCATTAAACAATCTAGTTAAAAGCTTCACTGCCATTTCACCTAAACACCTCCATGCTTCCACAGGTATGTCATCTGGACCAAAAGCCTTTCTTTTCTTCATCCTCTTCATAGCTATCCTTACTTCCTCCTTGCTAATCCACTGCACTTCATGATTCACTATCCGCACATCATCCAGCCTTCTCTCCCTCTCATTCTCTTCAGTCATCAGCCCTTCAAAGTACTCTTTCCATCTGCTCAGCACGCTCTCCTCGCTTGTGAGTATGTTTCCGTCATTATCCTTTATCACCCTTACCTGCTGCACATCTTTACTAGCTCAGTCCCTCTGTCTAGCCACTCGGTACAGGTCCTTTTCTCCCAGGCAAATAAACATGTCAAATCGCCTAAGGGTAACTTTGAGAACAACTTAGCAATCACAGCCAAGGATAATCATAAAGCCTTTTATAGCTATGTATATAGCTTAAAAGGTAGGTCCCAAGCATGTGCCAAACTAGTGACAAATGGTATAACACACACTCTTAACACACAGAGAGCAAACCCGCTAGCAGACAAATTTAATGAAAATTTCACTCCCTTATCCCCTCCAAATTTATCACAAACCTTACCACCAACTCCCCCCTACCCTATATATCTGAAGAACAGGTCATTACAGCCTTGTCTAAGGCAAAAAAAAAACAGCTTGTATGGGACCAGATGGCATCTCAGGCTGTGTTCTAAACAAACTAAAACATGAATTAGAATCACCATTAAGTATCCTATTCATTCACATCCTAACCATTGGCTTTGTTCCTGCGGAATGGAGAACAGCAGTAGTTATTTCCCTTCACAAAGGTGGCTTAGCAACAGACACAGGGAATTAGACCCTTAAGTCTGATGAGCCTCATCTGTAAAGGCATGGAACATATTATCACAGACCTCCTAAATAAAGACATAGGTGACCTCCAAACCCTAGATCTGACCCAATTCAGCTTTATCAAGGGCAAATCCTGCTTGTGGATTTCTTTGAAAATGTGACCAGGGCCATTGACAAGGGCAAATCTGTGTATACAGCGTACCTTGACTTGGCAAAGGCCTTTGACACAAGCCTAATGAATTTGATGCACATCTGTAAATCAAATGACACTAGAGCTACTCATTCCTGGGACCTAAATATGGCCTGCGATTTAAATACGACATGCTGGAGGGACAGATTTATCTCCCAGAGACTGCCAAGTCTTTGGAATAGGCTGTCAGTTCTTGTGAAGCAGAGCACCTCTATGACACTGTTCAAAAGGAATCTGGACAGATGGTCACCATAAATTCTTACCAGGGATCGCGCCCACAGCCCTCCTGGACATGGGCAATCATTAATAAATACAATCCTGCGTATTGACAAGAGTATCAATGGTAACATATTGGGTTGAAATGGCTAGGCTTCAAATGACTTCCAGGTCAATAGCCTAGTAACGTCCTATGATCTTATGATCCAGGACGTGAAACAGACAACATTTTTCACCTAAATATTTTACCATTTTGCTTTTTTTAGAGTACATTTTTATTGTGATAGTACTAAGAGCACATTGTTTTTGTCATAGCTAGTGTTTCTGTTGCTCAATATGTATTCCAAAATGGTTATCATCTTAAGTGGTCAAAATTCAGCTGTTTAACAATTGCAAGTTCGCTGACAGTTGGTCAGTAACAGAATTCGAGAAAGATACCCCGTAACAAAGTTTCACATGCTTCATGATGCAGGGATCTTGAAATATGAATATTTTGCTGTAGGAAGTGCAGAGGACACAATGTCTACAATAAGTATTTTAATTTTGCCACTTGGAAACCTGTTTGACCATTTAGGATCATAGGAGGTTACTAGGCTAATGACTCTAGGGCCCTTTCTAGCCTAGCGAAATTTTACCCTTATGTCCACAATCAGTACCTATCGCCCCTGTCCTAGAGGGACACAGGTAGAACCCCCGGGGTGAATTTACGGTTACCCATTCAATCATCCAGATTGTGACTGAAAAGGGCCAGTGAGGCAGTCTGCTTGACATGAAGCGAGAGTCTGTTCCAAAGGTGTGGTAACCTCTGGGAGACAAATCTTTCCCTCCAGCAGGTTCTATTAATGTAACATACCAGGTTAAGGCCTTTAGAGCGAGTAACCAGTGTACCATTCGACTTATGGATATGCAGCATTTCCAATAAACAGGGTCAAAGATTGCCTTATGTGCAAGGCAGAGATTGTGTGTGAGTTGTCTGTATGAAACAGAATAAAGTGACAGTGATTTCAGATGATCCTCATAGGACAGATGCTGAAGACCTTGAATTTTCCTTGTAAGGTACCTTTGTGATCTCTCCAGTTGTTGCAGGTGTTTGGAAAGGTACATACCAAAAGGGGCATTGTACCCTGATGAGGGAAGAGTACAGAGAGGTTATAGCTTCTTTTTTTTCTGGAGGCAATGCCCTTACTTATGAGATGAGCAATATAGAATGCCCTTCTGACCACTATGGAGACATGGTGATCAAAGATAAAGTTGCTGTCAACCAGTGTGCCCAGGTCTCTCACCACTGAGTGCATATTTAGGGTGTTGTTACGGAGGAACATTGCTCTTACTGAAAGGGATGATAACACATTTTTTTGCACTGAGTTTAAGGCATGACTTTGGTACCAGTCATTTGTATGTGAAAGACCCTCTTGTAGGATGTTGACATAGTTTGGAGATTCTATGATCGCTCCCAGTTTGCAGTGATCAGCAAACTTTGTCAGCCACAGACTTTTAGTTTTAGCTTGTACTTCGGAGAAATAGATTCCAAACAGTAAAGGTCCCAGAACTGATCCCTGTGGAACAAAACTGGTTACAGGCCTGCTGTTGGAGGTGGATTCCCCTATTTTGACTACATGCGTGCTTTCAGTCAGCCAGTTAGTGACCCATCTAATGATATAAGGGTTTATATCTAGCTGGATGAGTTTGTCATTGATGCATGAGTGTGGGATAGTGTCAAAAGCCTTGGCTAAGTCTATGTAGGCTGTATGCACAGATTTCCCCTTGTTAAGGGCCTTGGTGACTGTCTGAAAGAAGTCCACCAGGTTTAACAGGCATGATCTCCCTTTGACAAATCCAAATTGAGTAGGGTCAAGTGTTTGGAGCTTACCTATGTCTTTGTTGATAAGATCCATGACAATACACTCTATGGCCTTGCATATAAGGCTAGTCAGGCTAATAGGTCTATAGTACTTGGGGTCAGTCGAAGCACCACCTTTGTGCAAGGAGATAATGGTGGCCTTTTTCTATTCAGCTGGGATAAAGTCGATGCTTAGACTATGATTGAAAAGAGTACCCAATGATGTTGCTAATTCTTGTTTGAGCCCATGCAGGACACAGCCTGGGATGTTATCAGGTCCCATAGATGCTGTGTTTTTAACCATAGGGAGAGCATTCATAAGCTGCTCTTTAGAGATACAAGGTAGAAGACAGGCAAGGGGTACATGTGGCAGGGACAGGGGAGTTAAGTTTTCACAGAACCTGTCAGCTAACAGGTAAGCAATGTCCACAGGCTCAGTATATGTGGTATCATTAACTACCAGTTCGACACAAATCTGGGCCTTTCCTTTTAGGTTACAGATGTAACTAAAGAATGCCTTATGGTTGCCCTTAGTTGAGGAAGCTAATTTGGATTTGTAGTTAGCTTTGGGGGACTTTACAAGAACTCTCATTTGCTTGTTTAAGCTGAGGAGAGAGTATTTCCTGTTTAGGGCTCACTTCCTCTTATCTTAGCGATTTCTTCCTCTTATTGTAAAGCCTGTTAATGGCAGTTATCCACCAGGCAAGTTTGCTCTTTGTTTCATTGTTGATGAACTTGTGATTGTCAGGCACCTGGCCTTATTGTCAGTGTCATTCACCCCTGAACATTGATTTTGCAGCCCTGTGTACACAAAACATATGCAGTTTTGTTTCTCGGAGCCCAAATCCACTTTGTTTAAATTAAATGTTATAAGTATTTTACTCCTTTGATTTATGACAGCTGCAAAAATGAGGTAGGCAGCTGGAGAATAATGGATATATTAAAAATGCATTTCTAATGAAGATCCTTTACAATTATCACCCATATAAAGCAGAGCCAAAGTTCTTTTGACTGCATTTTGTATGTATAAAGTATAAAGAGCCATTACGTTAGGCAATCCCAACCCCCCCCCCCCGGACTTTAGTATACCAACTAGGAAGATAGGAACAAAATCAGCTATTTACTATGGAAAGCAGTCAGCAGAGCATTAATTCTTCAGATCTTGGGACACCAGTACTGGTGCTTAGGAAATGTGAACTCTGTGACTTGTAGATATACTGGATCAGTGACGTGTAAAGTGGAGCAGTTATGTCCTTGGAGTTATTAGATCTGTTCTTCAGAATTAGATAGATGACAGAATGTGCTTTTCAAACTCTGGCAGATACAAACCAGTCAAAGTTTAAATTGTTGCCTACTGTTATCCTTAGATCTTTAATGATGGTAATATAATTTATGATTTGACCATGCATTCTGTAGTCAAAATTTATGTCCTATTTACAAAGTGTTGCAATGCTACATTTATTGATATTAAAGGCACATTCATTTACGTTGCACCAGGAATGCACTTTGTTTTTCTAGACTATCTTGATGAACTTTGTCTTTAGCCCATTGATGTCAAGGGATAAAGCCTGACTGCTGCCCAGGTGACCCAAGTCTGAGTAGGGCTTGGGTGCTTTGTGGAAGTGACAGGAGAATAAGGCTGCACCAACTTGGAGGGGAGGATATGCTTCCTGCTTGGCTTACTGATGTTCCTGGTCAATGCAGAGGTATGAACCACTGTAGGGATGATGTGGGTTATGACCACCAAAGCCAGTGACAGTAGCACATGTCACTGCATGCAAAGGATCCTGTGTGCATAGCTCTGATAGGCATAGGTGGTCCCAGCAGTAACACAGGCACTTGTTTCACTACCAGGGTTGGGTGTTAGGGCCGTAATATATACCTGTGTTGCTGGGAAACTGTTGAGGGCACAAACAATCATTATCACTGCCTCTATGATGGCTTTCTCTGCATGTTTTTTGCCCCTTTAGGATACTGGGTATATGTATATTGCATGAATGAATGAATGGGTTGAGACTCATCGTGGGAATGGCTTGATCGTCAGCAAGCATACGGCAAAAAGACTTAGAAAAATGATTTTGACATTTTATTGAAATAGTTTTGTAACTGAGAAAACCAATAAGCAGTAACTTTTAAATGGACTGTAAAAGAATCACACTGATGTAAAGTACATGCTAGGAAGAGAAGTGTAAACAGCAGATGCTCTTTTTAAGCACGTACCTTCTAGCTATTACTGGAAAAAATACAGATCCAGATGCCCAAGTGCATGCTGTAACACAAACATAGCTAGAAATGGTACCAAAGACAGGAAAAATGATATGAAGAAAAAATTAAATCACAAAGGATGTTGTTTAGTGTTGAGTGAAGGCTCATCTTAAAGAGTTAAAAACATAAATGCTAAATAGAATAAATGAATAGGAATATTTTCAAGAACAGCACATGATGTTGTTAGCCAAAGATAAATACAGCTCTATAAGTGGAACTCTCTACACATACAACCTACATGAAGTTTGACTGAGTGCATGACTAGAGCTGTGAGCAGACTTGTTTGCATCTCAAAGCCAAGAGTATCTATTAAAAGTGCATTATTATTTAAAATACTTTGAAGTTGTGTTGGTATGAAACAGCAGTCAGCTGACATCTAGCTTGCCATGGTGTAGCAGAACAGCTAAGTTAAGACAATGCTCTACACTTTTCCTCACTGAAACTTCTCCAGCCTCAAGAGATTTTTTTTCTGGTTAAAATATCCTGCTCTATTTTTTAAACACCTTTATTGAATTGTCACTTGTGGCATAGGCAAATTTACATTTATACTAAAGTAATCAAACTGTATTAACAAATTACATTGACAAACAGAGTTCACATACATTGCTATATATCATATAACCTAAGCAACATTACATAAATTATTCAATTCCTGCCCCTTTTTTTAAACAAGAAACATCTTTATTAAACCATTACTTACTACATAACCAAGCATACATTTATATAAATGAAAGCAAACCAGACCGACACAATCCAAGTTGCAAGCATTTTACATCACAAACCATACTGACATACTTCCGGTTGCAAACATTGTATATCACTTATAATCTACTCATGTCATTTTCAGTCAAACATTAGATAACTCATTTAAGTCCTGCCTTCTTTTAAACCTCATTCCTCCCCTGTATGAATTGTTCCTACAGTTCCCATTTTTTTCATATGTACTTTGCTCCTTCCCTTTTCTAAAGATCTCAAGTCCAGTTGTTTTATCTTTGTTACTATAGTCACTACTTCTAATATATTTGGTTTAGATTTTGCGGCTAGCATTGTCGCCTCATAGCTTGAGGTTCTGCCGTTCGATTCTCGGCTGGAGTGCCTTCTGTGTGGAGTCTGCATGTCCTCCCACGCAGTCAAGTAACGTTAAAGATGTGCAGGTAGGTGCGAGCATGAATGGGCGTGCCTTTGTTGAAGGTTGGGCATCAGGCTGGCAACTCAGCACCGTAAAAATCCACGGCCAATCATGAGTGGACCGGAGTTCCGCTGTGGTGACTCCTAACTGGGAAAAGCCAAAAGTCTTTTAGTAATTGCTTTTTTGGCAACCACCATAATTAGAGACAGCAAGGCCTTACCACTTCTAGGCAGTTCCAATTCTGTATCACAGTTCAGCAAAATCATGTCCCTCGTCACACCAATCCGCCCACCCAGCATCTCTGAAGCCTGTGAGATTTTTATCCAGTTGCTGTGGCATAGAAATTGGTACAGAGTATAAAAATTATACTAAAAAGTTAAAACAGAAGTAAGGAAGCAATCCCTATGTAGCCCTGCTGGAAGTTACAAGCTACCTACCTGAGGGTATATCAGTATCCTCAGTGCAAATGTTTATGGGCATGAAGCCTGTGACTGGCAACAACAATTAAGCCTTAGCCTACATGTCAAGTAGAATGGCATTTGTTTGTTTGTGTGTGTGTGTGTGTGTGTGTGTGTGTGTGTGTGTGTGTGTGTGTGTGTGTGTGTGTGTGTGTGTGTATGCTCATATGCACACATATGCATGTGTTTGCATTTATATATATATATATATATATATATATATATATATATATATATATATATGTGTGTGTGTGTGTGTATATAGATATAGAAGCTTTTAAATGGAAAAAGCCCAGCTGAAGCTAATCTGTTTTCACTGGAGACCCAGGGAAAAAGCTTCAACACTGTAAATGTAAAACAATTCATGGATTATATACACTAAAGCGGTAGTCAAAATTCAACATTACTGAAAAAACTGAGAGGGAGTTAAGTTACTAAAATGTATTTATTTTTGCCTGTTTGTTTTCCAGGGTAGTACACTGTTGAACGGTTACTATTTACAGATACAGCCTACATGAATGAGTATTCACAGTAGGTACACAGTGAGTTACTCACAATAGGTATACAGTGAATCACTTTACAACAAAGAATAGACATAATATTTACATATTTTTGCTTTTTTATATTCTAGAAAGGAATAGCAATTGAGTTAAAGGAAATGACTGAGGGACTGGAGAGGGATAGGTAAAGTCTGACTGTGAGAGAATAGGAAGAATAGCTGAGGGTCTAGGAGTTAATATGAGAAATAGAGCAAGAAGCTGCAGAGGTTACGTAATGTGAGTGCAGGTACATCTGGCTTATTTTAAGTGGGATGAAAGGTTTTCTTGAAGGTGGCTAGATTGGAGTTTCTCTGATGGTGAGTCGGAGGGATTCCCAGAGAGTGGGTGACAAAAATAGAAAAGGCATGTTTGGTAGTTTGGTGAGAGGATCGTGGTGTAGTGTGGGACGCTGCATTTTGAAATAAACTGTGGAGACTATAAGAAGATGTTTTTTCATGGCATTTAGTTGAGAGTGGTGCAAAGGAGTGGAAACATGACAGTTGAAATAGGCGAGTGCCTGTGAAAAGAGTATTTCATTGATGGATGGGATGCCATCTTGCTTTTTCCAGAGTGATGCAGTAGCATTCTCAGGGGGAGGGGAGTTGCAACAGTGGGAAGACCATGTTCTAGTTGAGACAGGTGAATGCCTTTTTCAGTGGTGGACCAGGCAGTGGAGGAGAGAAATGGGGAGATTTTTTGACATGGTATTTACTTTTGATTTTATCTAAGTGATAGTGGAATTTAGGGGACTGATCAAGCCATAGACCACAGTACTTAAATGAAATTGTGGATACAATAATTGCCAAAGATGGTGGTTTTGGTTTTGATGGGCATTATTTACATATTCACATAATAGGCATTAATTACATATATGCATAAAATGCAAGAATGATATGCATCAGCCACTTGGAACTGTAGTTACAAATGGGCTTGTAAGTATTGGAGAGTTGGAAGTAAAAGGACTAAGATTTAAATAGTACAGTATCTTCCAGTTTGCATTATAACTATTATCGATCTATTAAATAACAGTTTTACAGATTGCAGCTTGTGCATATTTTTCAATATCTGGAAATTTAATACCTCCATTCTCCCAAATTTTTAAGTGATAAGCATATGCCACTCTACATTTTTAGGATACCATAGGAAATTTAACAGAATTTTATTAATTGTTTTATAAAGATCTTTGCACAGAGGAAGAGTGTTCATTGTAAGAAATATAGGAACTTAGGTAAGAAAACTATTTTTATAATAACTATCTTCAAATGTGAGAAGCATATTATTTCAATTACTTATTAAAGAACAATTATTATTAACACAATTATTAAAGTTTTCATTTCTTATTTTCTCTAAATGGAAATTTAGAATAATTATTTGGTATTTTGTTTGTTTTCCCAGTTAATATTCAATGTTGACGGAACAGTAGTATCCCTTTCCTATGGTGAAATAACTCAAAATAATCCAGAAATCTCTGCAAATTTGAGAACTTCTTTTTGTATGTTTTTATAAGATTAATTTAACTTTTTAATTTTTAATACATCATCTGCAAAAGAAGAATGTTTGATTCATAAGAAGCGTTTATTGTAATTCCCTGAATATTATTATTGTGTCTGATAGAAATTGCAAGAGATTCTACAATTAATGCAAGATGAATAGGAGAAAGCAGACATCCCTTTAGTATCATTCTTGAAATCTAAGGGGTTAGATAGAAAATCACCTATTTTGAAATAATGTTTATTATTAGAATATAATGCTTTAATTGGAAGTATGAATTTTTCTGGAAAATCCAAATTTTGTAATACTAAAAAAATCTCAGTTAACTGAGTTAAAAGCTTATTCAGTATTCAGACTTAATATTGTCATTTCTTTTTTTGTATTTATTAACATAATCAATTAGGGTCAAGATTCTTTTTAATATTATCTTGTGTATGTCTTAGTAAAATAAAAACACATTTTTCATTCATAACTAAATTGGGAATATAACTCTTTAGTCTACTATCAAGTATTGAAAGAAAAATATTATAACCTACATTTGTCAAGGAAATAGGTCTATATGAATTAAATCTGCTTGGATCTTTGTCTTGTTTTAAAATTGATGAAATTAAAGAATATGTCTAAGAAGGTGATATACTTCTATTATTCTGTACAACTATAAAAAGACCTTATGAAGAACATTCATCAATTTCTCTGGTAAAATTTTATGTAAGTCAGATGGAATACCATTTATACCTGGAATTTTGTTTATTTTTGGTTCTTTTATTTTTCTTCAGTCTTTCATACTTATTCTTTTTAGCAAACTTTTAAAAGCATCTGAATGCAATTTAACTTTATATATGTTTTAAATGCTTCATTTGTAAGTTTTTATTCTCTGTAATTTCTTAAAAATTGTTTAAGTTAGTATAGTAATTTTGAAATTCCAAACGTGTCTCATCTATATCAGAAATTTTCCATTTCTAGCATTTTTAATTGATCTTTTATTATTTGATCTTGAAAGGATTTGCTGTTTATTAAATTATGCATTACTTTCAAATTCATTGCATAAGAACAAAGTTTAACTTTTTCTAATGCTATTGAAGTATTACGAAGAAGAAAGAGTTCATATTTGCTATTAAATTACATAATAGTCTCTAAATATTTACATTAACTATTTTGAAATTTTAATTATGCTAATTGTAATTGAACTTTGATAGTTAGTACTTAATTATCCCATACTTTAACCTTGTTCTTATACCAATTAATACTCTTTCTATGTAAATAAGATTTGCAAGAGTCCCATATTATAACATTTTTAGTGTGCTCATTATTATTAAATTCTAAAAGTATTTTACTTCTTTAATTTAACCAATTCTTAAAGTATTTTAATTTCAGCATATATGCTGGTAGTCTGCTTATAACAGCAGAATATCTTGGATCAATGCTTAAATGAAAGACTAAAGCTTTATGATCTGAAAAAGGGCAAGAGAGTATTGAAAATCTTTTGGCTTTAGTTATTAAATCATTTGAGATATATATGCTGTCATTTCATGTTATTGTGGCATAAAGAGATGAATATTGAGTATACCTTAAGTAATCAGGTTACTGCAAGACATCCAGGTCTTTCAAATCCATTTTAGCTGCTGCAGATAGCTTAGGAGATTTTGAGCAGTAGTGTCAGATGCATGTAAAATACAGTTAAAATCGCCACCCACTATTAAAATAACTTTAATATTTGTAAGAATGATATCAATATATTTTGTTACATATTTGGCTCCTAAGGCAGATATCCAGTACACATTTGCAAAGGTGTTTAGTCTGTTTTGAAATTTAATAATTACCACAGCAAACATCCCCACTTTAGCTGAAAAATTAAATTTAATTTCAGGCATTCCAAATAATTATAACTCCTCTACATTTACTTTTGAAATTTGGTGATATTAAATTTTGTTAGAAAGATAATCTAAACTTCTCACCTGTCTACTATAAGAAATGTGCCTCTTGGAGAAAAAGAACATTAGGTTTATTTAATCTTAAATATTTAATCAGCCCTCCCCTTTTATGGCTGTTTTTCAGCCCATTAACATTAAGTGATAGAATTTTTAAGTCTAATATTATAAACAAGACGGTTGTAAATCTTTTTTGTATTATCAAGAAGGAAGCCTCATTAAATTTTTTTGCCAAAGAATTTTCATTTTGTAAATTAGTTTGGGAGTGATTAACTAAATTAGTATATGACAATAAAGTATGTTGAGCACAAGTTTAAATATCATGACTATTTTATAACTTAAATAAGTAATAGTAATAAGAATATAAAAAATTCTGTATCCTGGAGTTATTAATTCCTTGTCTAACTAGAAGTTAAACTACAGTCTAGATCAAAAACACTTCCACCTAAAAGAGCTTACCAAACTAAATGCAGTAAGCTCTCAAAAGGAGTTTAAATAATTACTAATATATTAAGAGTAATATATATATATATATATATATATATATATATAAAAGATCAAATAATACTCATTTAAATGATAGTAATAAAATAATTTTCTAATAATAATTTTAAGATTCATTCAGAAATTAATTATGAGAAAATCTTTATTCTGTGTTGAATTTATTATTAACTGAATATATTCATAGAGTTTGCAATAAGAAAGTCATAACAAAATGTCCCATAAAGACTATATATAAAATAGTAATAAAATATTGTATAATAATACTTAATATCTTAATAGTTGTGAAATATTAGTCAATATAATAAGATTTAATTTAGGAATTATCCAATAAATACATTTTTAAGAAATGTATTATTAAATAGTTTGACACCATCAGTATTATTCTTATCAAGCTTCTTATCAGTATCTCTCATAGGTAATAATGCAGCATGTTCCAACAAAGTGTGTGAAAAGCTTTCAGTTGCAATTAGCAATAACTGTTTACATCAAGTAGTCTAAATAATAAACCAACTAAGTAGTGATACTTAAGTTTGCTTTTAAAATGTTATTTTTCTGCGTTAATTTTTTGATTTTCTTAGGTTAGCAAAATGAAGCACATGAAGTAACTAATTATGTTTACAAATTTACAAGAATGGAAGCAAAGATTAACATGACAAAGTAAGTGTTATCATGTCATTACCATTCTTGAAGCAATTAAAATATCTAAATTATATTATTTAATAAAAGAGAACAAAGAAAAATATTATATCAAAACCAATCAACTCACTTACTATTCCCATCTGCAAAACACTACAAACCTAGCAGTGTTCCATGTCCTACTAATGAAATGATAATCAAACCAATCAGCCCCAGTTCTAAAATAAGATTCGTCCTTTAGTTCTTCTTATCCAGCCAACATCCCAAACTGGTGATAAAACAAATTTTTACTATCTATATTTAATCCAAACAAAAAAATTGCATCTCTACAAAACTGATTAATTTATAGAAGAAATCTAGAAAATTAGTGCATACACAGTCTCAGTACACACCTGGGATTTGTCAAACCCTAATTTATTAAATTATATATATATATATATATATATATATATATATATATATATATATATATTTTTTTTTTTTTTTACACAAATATATATATTTTTACACAAATACACAGACACACACACACACACACACACACACACACACTCACACAAATAAATGTATATAACATATATTTTTCACACTCTTTATAAACTTCTTACAAATATACTATTCCAATATTTCATTCAAACACAAAAGTAGTTGAATGATTTGCATTTTAATTGTTAGCTTTTGATTTTCATTTCATTATATTTATTACATATATATGTAATAATAGTTCCACTTCTGCTACAATTAACAACTATGTGCATTGTATTGAAACTTATGTAATGCAAAAAACAAACAAAAAGTCTCCATTACAGAAAACTGAACTGCAAATTCCATTGTAAATTTAACTTCTTTCAAATGCAAGTAGGAAAAGTAAAACCTTCTTATTTTATTCCAGTACATACTTCTATAAATTGTACTATTAATCCATCAAAGAAATCAATGAATCTACATTGTAATGTGGTAAGCAGCAAACCAGAACTGAAACCCTGTTAAAAAGAGGAACAAAAATGTAATGAGTACCATTAATATTGCATTTGTTGTTTATGATTTACCATCAGACTAAGCACCTAAAACTGTACCATTCAGTGAGACATATGATGCAATTAAAATATGTATAATGCATAGATAAGAGAAAATTCAGATATCATCATTCTCAATGTAGTTGTTCCTCATTGTTTATTATTGTAATGTACTATTATTATTATTAATGTCGTAAAAAATCATTAACATTTGAATGAATGCTAGAGATATTCATTGGTATCATAATTGTACCTACACTCAAGCAGCCAGCTGTCCCTTACTGGAGTCTGCTTCAATTTCCCTATACAAGCAGATACATTCCCAAAGAATTCTATTCCATTCTGGATTTTGGACTGATGTGTCAGAGGGCCTGTACAACCAACAGCATTACCATATACTATGGCGACTGAAAGTAAATAGACAGTAGTTTTAAATTACTGGGAAAGAGAACCTTGCTGCTACAAACCACATGCTTTGAGACACCAAAAATGAACACATTTTAAAGTAGATAAAAACATGGAAATGCACAGACTTAGATAAATAGACCACTGGAGGAAAAATAGGATAATCACAGAACAAAACCAACGGAGTAACACATTGGTTGAAGTAGAAATATATTTATTACAAAACAAATACAACTTTATTTGTTTGGTAATAAATACATTTCTACTTCAGCCAGTGTGTTACTCCATTGTTTTTTTCTGTAATTATCATATTTTAAAGTAGATTGCACTGAGCTACATGTGGAATTCTAAAATAGGTCACAATGGTTGCAACCCAGTCAGCTAACTAAGGAAACTGCATGTGTAAACAGTTTGTGAAGACTTAGTCAGCTTTTAAAAATGCTTATGGGATTACATATAATGCAAAAAAAGGCAAAAAATACAGATTTTTTAATAAAACTTTAACATGAAGAAACAATAAAATGATGTCATCGTATTTTGGCATCTTGATTGAAGAGAAAATTCAAAAGCATTGGAATTCAGATCAAGACAGTTAAAGCATCTTCACAGGAATGTAGCAGCATGCCAAAACATGCACACACAGAAACAGAATGATCAACCACCATGTTCCGATCAACAACAGGTACCACACAACACACAGATTCCAGAATCCATCCCCAAAAAGCCCAAACACTGCAGTAAACTTCAGTATACCAGCAACTCAAGTGCACCACAAGTATCCACACGTGTGCAACCAAACTCAAGAAATCAGTGAAAGGAAGCACATGACCAGTGGGCATTCATCCCTAATCCCATAAAACCCAGCAACACAAATGGTCACAATACCTGCCACACTCAAATGACTAAACATCCCACTGGCTACTGCACAGATCAATATAAAACAAAGTGCAAAACAAGCAACAGACTCACCTTTTGTATCTACATTTAATTTTATCTGTATGGACTTATAATTTAGCTGAAAAACTAAAACATCACTACTAAGCGATAACTGAAAACTATTTATCAATTGTTTTCTACACTTAAAGAAAATGTAATAAAGTAAAAATGTTTTCTTACTCAAAGGACAAATGTTGAAGAACCAGGAAGTGATAAATAAAGGCACGCAGTGTAGTGTAACGTCTTTCTGTTTACCTCTTTATATCACACCCAAATTTCCCAACAAGCTAAGATTAAGATAATATAATATGACAATTTATTTTTTTGTTTACGACAAAGAAAGGATGTACATATTATAAATAAAATATAGAATGGTGAAGGTAATGAATTAGGCGATTAGTTTAAAAAATCACACATTACAATAGTATACTCAGGATGTACAACAGACGTTCATGAATTTCTTATAGTAAGAGTGCAAAAACAGTTATGCTAAAAGGTTAATATCTACTTGAAGTTATGTAACTGCACATGCAGAAGAAATAATTAATAACTATTAAAGCAGCAGATTCAAATAAATATTTATGGACGATTAGCATATTAATTAGTATATTTACATTACGAACTACTGGCTAATGCAAGCTAGTTCATGACTATTAATAAGTGAATTAGTATAAAAATCAGTTATATAATAATAAATTAAAATAGTAATAAATGAAGATTGATGGTAATTTAATGATATAGTAACTGATAAAAATATTGTCACTTATAACTAAATAAACCATTTTTCAGAGATGCTGGCTAGTCAGACACCATATCAAAACCACGGATAGGTTATCAGGCATTCCCCTCAACTCAAAGTTGAAAGTTGAAGACCAAAATAAAAAAATAAAAACAAAATGTCACAAACAGCTTTCTACAAACTGAACAAACAGCTTGCTACAGTAATGACCTCACCATACTCTTAGGCTTCAAATGCTTCAGTGCCTTAGCCATGACCACAAATAACAGTATCAACATTCATTTATGAAGATGTGATATCCTTGTGGCTTCATAAAGCAATGCCATTACTGTACTTCCTCACCATCAGCACCTGTCAATGGCACCCTCTAACAGCTTGCTCTTATGGCAGCTGCCTTCCTTCAGTACACCCTATTTATGGCTCAGCACCATATTAACCTGTATTCATCATATATTTACACAGGATGTAACTATACTACTCTTACTGTAGGTATCATTATAGATACAAATGTACTATGATGTGTAAATGTTTGTAATGTACATTATTTACTTTAGCTAACTTAAAGTATAATTCATTCTAAATTTTAACATATAATATTTTTCCATTTTTTATGTGTTGCACAGAATGGAACTCATGCATCTATTCACCTTTTTCTTCTTTGTATACCAATGTATATAACCATCTATAATTCTAAGTGCAGATCAGGTGCAGTTTGTTCAGCTCAGGTTTAAGCACATTGAAAAGGTAAAACATATAAGTAATGTGTCTATTTCCAATATATCTCATCTATCTGAATATGTCTTTGATCACTTGCAGTGGACTGTGCTGCAAACTATGTGAATTCTCATTGCCTTGCCTCTTTCCCCATTAGACATTGTCAAAGCAGAACCCTATGGGGTCACTGCCTTACTGCTGATGTTAACATAACATGACCTACATGGACAGACTGAAGGCCTTGTCACTGTACTCTGTATCTTATAGGCTGCTGAGGGGCAACTTGTGAAAGACATACAGAGCTGTCTCGGACCCTGGCCTAATAGAAATGCTGCATATACACAAATCAAATGGGACAAGATTCACTCATTCTAGGGATCTTAACCTAGCATGCAACATTAACAGGACATACTGAAAAGACAGATATCTCCCAGAGATTGCCACTTCTCTGGAACAAACTCCCAATTCAAGTAAAACAGAGCTCCTCAGTAAGCCTATTTAAGTGTAACTTAGACAACTGGATGGGAGACAGTAGATTTACCCCAGGAGATGTCACCTGTGTCCCTCTTGGATAAGGCAGTCTTTGCTGATCATAGACTCATGCTGCAAATGTAGACCATGCAACTTGGTCAATAAAGGAACAAGGGTATAACATGGCTAGGCTTATAGAGGCCGTAGGGCCAATAGCCTAGTAACCTCTGTGACAAAGGGAGATACTGCCAGTCCAGCTATCTGGAATTTTGTAAATAATTATATGTCATTTATGAATATCAACATGATTTATATACGATGTTTGTGTTACAAATGTATTAGAACTGTATATCATATAAGATGATTTGTACAGGCATGTGCTGAAGAGGTATTTTACAAAGTGCTGTTTGAAATGTATCCACAGTGTACTCTACTGGAACAGAACAGAAATGTACATGCACTATTGTAACTGTTTAAATGTATATTTTAACAGTGGAAACTGGAATACAGGAGGTTAACTTCAGAAAAATAACTGAAATTAAATTACTTTGTGGCAAGGCTATAAAATGATGTTGTCCTTCTGTATCAGTTCAGCAAGGAGACACAATGTCTAAAACTAGGGAGCTTTTTGTATTGTCTTGCAAGTGTTTTATTTTTTATGACTTCCACCATTTGCCAAAGATCTGAGGAAAAGCTCCTGTCTATGTATAGTTACAGGTAGATCCTAAATGCTACCAGCTGCCAGCAATGGTTGTTTTGGGGCCTTTTAACTAGGAGTCAGATGACAAGAAATGATGTCATCCTGCAAGCTATCCCAGCAGTAATATTTGAGATATTAATTTAAGACATTTCTTAGTGTGATACAGCATTCTGTATTCTGTCTTGGACCTGAAAACATCAAGATCCATTCACCACATTTGCCTTGCTCTGTAAGTAAGTTAACTAGGGTATAGTAATTCTCTTAGAGTCTGTCAGGAATGCAGTGAAGTATAGTTTATATGTTTTCTTTATTTATTTGAGACTGTCCTACAATGTTGTTTTAAATATTTCCTGTGATTTTTGAACTCTGATGTTACTGTTATTATATACTGAGTATTTTCTTGTTCTTTTATTGTTTATTGTTAAATGTATTTAAACCTTTAATTGTGACTGATCTGTCTAGAGATATTTAAGTTCTGAGACTACTTGCATATTTATTTGGTGAGACTGTGTGCCACTCCTATCAACCTTGCTCTTGGTCAAACTCTCATTTGCATTAATAGTAACATTATACAGTAATATTGGGCACCCATTGTTAAGGGCCTTAAAGTAGCTGATAAGGGGTTCTGGTGACAGTGATAACTATCTTATAGTCTGGACAGAAGGGGGCATAGCTAGTAAACCTGTACCAGCCTTTCCCAGGTATGTGTTTGTGTAAAACAAATCTCCAAGAGTGTGTGTGTCAGCTACTTGGGCATGGACACAAAGCACTGGTTGGACAGAGAGAGTGTTGGAGGACTTGGCTTGGAATCCTGGCTAAGGACTCAACTCTATAGCTGTGCCAGTGGGGAGTCTTACTGGGGATCTGGAGAAAGATGGAGAAACCAGCCCCGGACTGACTGTGGTCTCTGTGTGCTCTTAAGGGAAATTGCACTTGATGCAGTGAGCTGCATCTGTAAATACTGTGTGTGTACCTGTCATCCTCCTAATGTACATCCTCCACTGGTGCCAGTGGTGAGGACTCAGGCTCCTTTAATACTGGTCCAGTGGTGAGGCATCACAGCTACTATGAACCTATGAACCTATATATAAGCTTGTTGTGTAAACTACTATAATGTACATTACTGCTGTGCATTAGTGATTTTAATAAAGTATTTTCTGATTTTATTCTAACTCTGTTAGACATTTTTTTTGTTTTCTAAATCTGCTGTGAAGCCTTAGTTTTTGACAAAGCTACCAGTCAACTTCCTTCTTCAACATTATGGCTTCATCATCACAAACTTTAACATTTGTCTAAACACTTGCAAGCACTGTAAGACATATCCCTTTTGTACACATAAAGCTAATTGTATTCACAAAGACCATGTTCTGCTAGTTATCCTAATGTAAACACTGACATACATACATACATATATATATATATATATATATATATATATATATATATATATATATATATGTTTGTGTCCATGGCCAAATAAAGTTATTTATTTATGTATCTGTTTGTATTTGTTGAACAAGGTAGAGGATTGATCTCCATGGTGCTTTCCCAGACTAAGCCTGGGAGTGTTACCTCATTAAGAGTCACACTTTTAGATAATGGTGGATGAGAGAATCCAACCCTGGACCAATAAATCACAGGAAATAGCTAGATAACAGTTTTTAATCCTTGGTCCTAACTGCTAGACAATCCTCTGTGCCAACTGCCAGACAGTCCTCTGCACCATCTGCCAGAAATACTCTGTGCCAACTGCCAGACATACTCTGTGCAAAATGCCAGACATCCTGTCTGCCAACTGCCAGACATCCTCTGTGCCAACTGCTAGATATCCTCTTTACCAACTGATAGACAACTTTTGTGCCAACTGCCAGACTTCCCCTTTGCCAACTACCAAGCATCCACTGTACCAACTGCCAGACAATCTTCTTTGCCAACTGCCAGATTTCCGCTGTGCCCTCTGCCAGACAGTCCGCTATGTCAACTGCCTGACAGTCCTCTGCGCCAACTGCCAGACTTCCACTGTGCCAAATGCCAGACATCCTTTGTGCCAATTGCCAGACAATCCTCTGAGCCAACTGCCAGACTTCCTCTTTGCCAACTGCCAGGCGTCCTCTGTGCCAACTGCCAGATTTCATCTGTGCCAACTGCCAGACAATCCTCTGCACCAGCTGTCAAATTTCCACTATACCAAATGCTGGACATCCTCTGTGCCAACTGTCAAACAATCATCTGTGCCATCTGCCAGACGTCCTCTGCACCAGCTGCCAGACTTCATCTGTGCCAACTGCCAGTTATCTTTCTGACTGCCAGTTATCTTTCTGACTGATATACTTCAACTGAATACAGTGTCCATATGCAGACATACCATTACAAGAATCAAAAGGCTCACATTTATATCCAGTCTAGTGGCCTAGGTAAGCACAACATATTTTTCTTCATTGAATATTTATTTTTAATAACATTTATTTTAGCTTTAATTTCCATTTGTTTTTCTTCATACTTTCATTTATAACTAGGACCTAGGATTTTGGTTCAGGTTATTTGTCTTACACACACATACACACACACACACACACACACACACACACACACACACACACACACACACACACACACACACACACACACACACACAGATGACCTGAGAGAATTTTTTTTCAACATATTCTATAGAGACATAGTGACCTAAGTGTTCATCTACTTATCTTTTGCATTCATTTGAAGTGTTGTGTTTTGTCAACTCTGCTGTAAATTATTCTGGAGTACAAGTTACTCAACAGCTGATCCACAATTTTCTGTTGTAAATACTAAAGCCTCCTTTGATGATTCCTACTGAGATCCGTACTGTAAAGGGGCATAAAAGCTGAGCATGATCAACTACAAGATTTAGTAGATTTCGTCAAGCTTAACACTCACCTTCATTAATGGAACCACACTCCTAGATTTGAAGTCTCCAGTTACTGTGAAGGAATTTGATAGAACACTAAGGAGCTAAATGTTGTAGCAACTCCAGGCAAAGGTAACATTCATCTAGAAAAAAACAAATGTTTTCCTCCATGAACTTAAATAAAAGGAATAATAGTAAAACTGCTACAGAAACTGGGTTTAGAAAAACTTAATTCAGTTACAATAAAACATTTTCTTCAAATGATTTCATCTCACAAACATCAAAACAAATTAAGTATGCATTGTTGAACATGTAACTAAACCAAGGGCAAATCACATCACTGAAAAGTATTTTTGTAAAATTTACAAATTACATATGGAATGAAAATCTAATAATTATATTTAAAAGTACACTCAGTATTTTAATCTCTTACCTTTTAAAAATTCAGATGTTTGTTTAACTTGTGTAGAGTTAAGATGTTTAAAATTAACTGACACATATTCTTTACTATCCACAATGCCTTCACAGTCACCTCCCCCAAATCTGTCTTGGTTGTATATATACCATATAGAAGATAAAGTTATTAAAATTTGCACAGATACTGCTAGATTTGTACAGGGCATTTTTGACATTATGTTTCTTTAGGGCATAATTATGTTCATAAATGCTGCTTGCTAATTTCCAAGTAGTACGCCACATATTACACGATTCACTGGTAATGCAACTAGCAATGCCAATCACATAGGTAGGAGAACAGCTAAAATATTTCAGGTCCCCGTAGATCTTTCTAGTGTTAGGGCAGTAACGTGAAGGGCTGTTCAGTGTAAATCTCTATTACACTTTCAAATGGCCTTAATTGTTTTAGAACCAGTGCCACATCCTTCAGATATAGACTTGAGGTTAAGCTGGCTTTATTAATAAACAGTGCTCCATTACTGTGCAAGTCCTTGAGCTCATTTTGTAATATCTTCCTATTGTCTGACATAACTTACGTAATGACATCAGAATCCATGGCGTGCTTCATGATTATAACAGTATTCCATTTCAGAAAATTAATTACTGGGGCATCATTTCCATCACTTTCAATAAATATTAAACGTTTGTACATATTATTTTTTGCAACTGTGACTTCTCTGAACAAGCTATCCAGAAAACGCTCCTATAGCCACTATTAAGAAATTTGTTTGGTAAAATGACAGTTTCATCTAAAGAGTCAATATCACAAGCTGGTTGTGCAAGTTCTAATGACCATCCCCTTTACAACATTTGCTTTAAAATTAATGAGGTGCTTACTATTAAAATATAAGTAAAAGTTTCTTGTTATGGGCTTCTAAAAATCCATGCACTTATTTTTTTACTTATCCATGTCCTTATAAATAGCAGTGTCAAGAAATACTACATTAACTTGATTAAAATTAACCTTATATTTTACAAATGATGTTAATGTTCCCATATTATGAATAATCAGCTTTGAACATGTCTGTACAACCTCCCCATATATTTAGTCACTTTTACACATTTTTTTTTGGTATTGCATTATTTGAGTGAAACCATCTGCGGTGAACATATGAATAACCAGTGAAATAACTGACTTGTGTTACACATCAAATTAGAAGCAAACAAATTTCCATATTTAAATCATCATCTTAATAAATAATGCATTTGAAGTTTTGCCATATAAATTTATCTAGTGATTTCTGTTTTGGTTTCACATTGCACATATATTTTATCTTGGGGATCTGCTTGTGGCATTTATTTATTATAATCTTGCTCATAAAGTACATTGGTTTGTTTTGTCACACTTTGATAGCATCTGTTTGTTAATTTGAGTCATAAGGCATACTAACTTAGTATTTTAGGAGTTGTTTGTACAATTTTCTGTCAGTTATGATGAAGTCTTTTAAACTTAAAAGTGTATAACTGAGGCATTTTTTTAATAAACAAGTTTTCATAAGTGGAGCTGTTTTAATTGTGGTGTTTTCAGAGATAGCTTACGTTTTACCAGGATGTGGAGTTTGGTTGCGTTTTAATTTTAGATGTATGTTTGACTAAGTCCCATGGGTTGATGAAACAAGACCATACATAGGTTCATAGGTAGGTACTAGGCTATTGGCCGTAGGGCCTATACAAGCCTAGCCAAAAAGGTACCCTGGCTTTCGCCACCCAAGAAAATTATTTTCCTGTGCCCCTGTCAAGCAGAACCACAGAAGTGATCCCCGGGGTGAATCTCCTATTACCCATCCAATCATCAAGATTTTTCTTGAAGAGTGCTAATGAGGAGCTCTGTTTGACATAGATAGGTAGTCTGTTCCAGAGTATGGGAAGTGTCTGGGACAGGAATCTATCCCTCCAGCATGTTCTGTTTATTGTGGTGACAAGGTTTAGGTCTCTAGAGCGTGTAGCTCGGAGGGATTGGGATTTCTTTAAGTGGAGCATGTCCAACAGCTCTGGGTTTGACATAGCTTTGTATGTTAGGCAGAGATCGCCTCTGAGTAGGTGATATACGACAGATTAAAGCTGGAGTTTTTTGAGACGGTCTGCGTAAGGCATCTGTTTGAGGCCAGTAATCCTCTTTGTGAGGTATTTTTGCGGCCTTTCCAGTTGTTGTAGATGTCTTATGAGGTACATACCAAAAGGGGCATTGTACTCTATAATGGGTCTAATGAATGATGAGTAGAGGGGAACAATGACCTCTTTTTTTCTGGATGAGAAACCTTTTGTGATGAGGTGTGCCACGTAGAAGGATTTCCTGACCACTGTGGCGATGTGATTATCAAAGGAGAGACTACTGTCCACCTATGTCCCAAGGTCTCTTATCACACTTTCGGTGTTAAGTAGACTGCCGCCTATGTGGTAGTTCATAGGTAGAGAGTTTTTACCAAAGGGGATGACAATGCACATTTTGGCATTGAGCTTGAGACCATGTCTTTGACACCAGGCATCTGTCTCAGTGAGGCCCTTTTGTAGGATGTCCACATCGTTAGGAGTTTCGATTATAGCTCCTAGTTTGCAGTCATCTGCAAATTTAGTTAGCCAAAGACCTTCTGTGTTAGCCTGTACTTCAGAGAAGTAGATACCAAACAGGAGAGGATCCAGGACTGAACCCTGTGGTACTCCACTTGTCACTGGTCTGAAGTCTGATTTGGAGTCTGCTACTTTCACAGTGTGGGTTCTGTCAGTAAGCCAGTTGGCAACCCATCTTATGACATAGGGATTTATACCTAGTTTAGTGAGTTTATCTATAACTCCAGAGTAGGGGATGGTGTCGAACGCCTTGGCGAGATCTAGATAGGCTGTGTTAACCACCTTACCCACAGCTATGGCTTTGGTGACTACTTCAAAGAAGTCTATCAGGTTTAGGAGACATGATCTGCCTTTTACAAACCCAAACTGTGTGGGTTCCAGAGTTTGGAGATCTCCAATGTCTTTGTTTATGAGTTCCATGATGATACGTTCCATGGACTTGCAGATGAGGCTTGTCAGGCTAATGGGGTGGTAGTTCCTGGGGTCTGTTGTGGCCCCCCCTTTCTGGAGTGGGATAACTGTTGCGGTGAGCCATTCAATGGGCACAAAGCCTGAGATGAGGCTATGATTGAACATGGTACTTAGGTGGGGTGCCAGTCCATTCTGTAGTTCATGTAGAAGGCAGCCTGGGATGTTGTCAGGTCCCATGGATACTGTGTTCTTGGCTTTGGAGAGTGAGGTTTTTACCTGTGCAGCCGTGATTGCAGGAACTTTGCATTCTTCCGGTATAAAGATGGGCCCTTTAGGAGGTGAGAGGGAGGTAAAGTTAGCACTGAACCTATCTGCCAGGATGTTGGCAATATCAGTTGGTTCTGTATACTTATTGTCATTGTGCTGTAACTCAGAGCAGATCTGAGTGTTGCCATTGAGATTTTTGACATAGCTATAGAATGCTTTGTAGTTGTCTTTAGAATCAGTGGCAATTTTGTTTTCATAACTAGCTTTGGAGGATTTTATGAGGGATCTCAGCTTCTTATTGAGGCTGACCAGGGAGTTCCTCCAATCATGGGATTTTACTCTTTTTTGCAACAGATTCTTTCTTCTGTTGTAGAGTTTGTTTATGGCAGAAGACCACCAGATTGGCTTCCTTTTTTTGGAGGATAGCATCTTGGTTCTGTTAGGGATAGCATGATCCATGCACTCGTGTAAGTGCTTATAAAGTGCATTTGTGTAGGATTCAGCAGTCGTACCTCTATTGTCCATCTGCATGGGTGTTGTGAAGTTTGCCACTTCTGCCTTAAGAAGCGTGAAGTTGGCTTTGGAGAAATTTTTTACGGTTGTTTTCCTAATGGGGGGTGGGAGCGGGATGTGGATGTCTAGGGTGATTAGCTTGTGGTCGGATCTGACCAACGAGGAGCTAACCTCTGGTGTGGAACACCTGTCATTCATGTTGGTGATGACCAGGTCTAGGATATTGCTGCCCCTGGTGGGGGTGTGGATAAGTTGATCCAAGGCGTTGGAATTGATAATTTCCAGAAAACGTTGAGCAAAAGAGTTGGTACATGAGTAGTTTTCCCAGTTAATGGTAGGGTAGTTGAAATCATCCATCATTAGAGTGTTGGGTTGTACCTTAATATTTTCCAGTGTATCAAGAAAAGAGGAGTGGGAATCCTGGGGCATGGTGGGGGGTCTGTAGCAAGCTACAATCTGGATTGCGGTTTTGCCCAGAGTTAGTTGAACTTGGATAATCTCGGATGCATTATGCTGAGCAACTAGCTTGGAGTTGTGGATATCCTTAATGAATATGGACACGCCTCCACCTTTAGTGTTTCGGCCCGGGTTTGGTGGCTGAAAGGTGTGGTATGAATTATAGCCTGGTAATGCAGGGGTGCTCTCTGGAGCTTTGAACCAGGTCTCTGTCACTGCACAGATGTCAGTGTTCTCCATTTTAAGGAGTGCCTCGAGTGAGTGCATTTTGAGGTTTAGACTTCTAGCATTGAGTAGCATTACCCTCAGATTTTGCTTGCTTGTACCTGTTACGATGGTGAATTTGTCATTTGAACCTTGCCTAAAAAAGGCACTATAGGGGTGGCAAGAGCCTTTGCCAGTATCCGGAATCCCAAGGGCGACAGGTGCAGGCCATCTCTGGCAAAGCAGCGTGGTCTGTCGATCATGTCATCTCAGGCAGACAGATACTGGATTCCCGTAGAATGACACCAGAAGCTTAGCCGATTGTTAAAGTCAATCATTTTGTCCTTGTACTGTGGTGTTATTCTGAGTGATGGCAGGATGCTACTCAGGGCTAGGGTCATACCGGCCTGGGCTACAAGATCAGAGAGCTCCTCCATGTCTCTTTTCATGTAGTCCAGGGAGGTACGTCTCAGGTCATTCACACCAACATGGACAATGACAGAGTCATATTTGTACTTGTTGTGGAGTGACCTGAGTGTGTGCGTTATGTGGCGGATCCTGGCACCTGACAGGCAGCTGACAGTAACCTTTTCCTTGTTTAGCCTCTGTGTATCATTCCACATCTTAGTACTTCAAAACTAAATGCTGCTGTTCTAGTAAATATATGTTTAAAGTGCTTTTCTTTCTTGAGTCTCTCCAGTTTGTTTTTAAGCCATTTGTGTATACTTCCATTAATTCAGATTTTAAGTAGGTGACTAAGTTTGGTCATGTATCCAACCAAAGAGTACATATTCATATAAGATTTGTAGAAGTAATGACTTCTTCCTTTCACTCATGTATCTTACTTTACTTTTGTATTTTATTGTATTAACAATTTTTTTTTGTTTAGGGGCAAATATGGAGCACTATCTAGTAATGAGACTTGTTCAGAGATATAAGAGCAGGGTGCTGAGGGAATCAAACCCAGCTCTAAAACAAACCTCATCAACAGCTTATGTATTCCATTTTGGGTGCTTAACAACAAGGCAAACTATGTGAATAGTTTATTCCTTATCGATAATGTATGACTGTGTTTTATCATATATACAGCATTTTATTATGTTTAGAAATACGGAAGAAGTAAACTCATCCTTCTATTGAAAATATAGGAATTGTAGTATCTAGGTATATAGCTGCAGATTAAAGTATTCCAACTTTTTTAAGGAATGGAGGGTGTCTTCAGATGTTAGCTTTGCTGTATACTTTTTAGTTTAAATTAAAGATTTATGAAGAAACATTCAGGAAGAATGTTATGATTAATTTCTGGTCTGAGAAAAAACAGATTAGAGTATTGGAAATGCCAATTGTGTCAGGTCTATCTTACGTGCCATACAGTGCAAAATAAGTGAATTGTAGTTTCACTACAGCAAAGATCAAGGCTTTATCTGACATTTGCCTTGCAGCCTCTGGGATTTGAGTCCTGTTTTGCATCAGACTGGCCACCTCTCCTTTTTACATGAGTAGGAGCTGGTAACAACTGGTACTAATTTTTTTTTTCACTTAGTTTTGAATGTTCTGTCATAAATAAGTGGACTTCCTGTAGGAACAAAACATTTAAGTTTTTTTTAATATGTTAATTTGTTTAGCAGTTAAGTATGCTTGACTAGCTAAGATTGTTCAGCTACAAAATAACTCATATTGACAAGGTAGCTACTGTGTGTGTGTGTGTGTGTGTGTGTGTGTGTGTGTGTGTGTGTGTGTGTGTATATATATATATATATATATATATATATATATATATATATATATATATATATATATATATATATATATATATATACATATATATATCATAGTTTAGAGTAACCAATCAACCAACATAATTTTTGGGGAGGTAGCTAGAATACTTTTAGAAATCAGCACAAACAGCAGGAGAACATACAGTCTACCAGTTACTGGCTGTCATGACTAACCTCCGGAGCCTAGCGCTCTGAAAAAAAGATGTTGAGCAGTGAATCACTGTAGTGGCCTAAGCTGGCTCTGAGTTCTTTAAAATGCTGTAGAACTGCACACCTTATTAACATTCTTTGAGTATATCTTCAGTGGTTTAGGATGACGTTTTAAAAGCCATTGAGACTGAAAGGAAACTTACCTACTTTTTGATATTACAAGAATAGTGACCTTTTATCATAACAGTGTATGTAAAACTCAGTGATAAAACCAAGTAACTGGCACAGTACTGGTGATGTCACAGCACTGGTGATGGCACAGTACTGGCGATGGTACAGTACTGGTGATGGTACAGTACTAGTGATGGCACAGTACTGGCAATGGCACAGTACTGGTGATGGAAATGACTGTTAAGGGTAGGAAGTAAACCAGCTATGTGCATAAACCTTGCCTAAATTATGCCATTTTGAGACAATGCTTGGTTTGCATTCCTTCCAAATTTTTGTTGGGAACCCATCCCATCCTGGGGATTTGCCCATATTATTTCCCTGTCTGATTTTCTATCTCCTGTGTAGTTATGGGCTTCTTTAACTCTTGACTTTCTTCTGACATTATCCTAGGTACATCCACCTTATCCCAATCTTATTAGCCACTCTTCACAGTCCTTCTGAGGCTTATATAGAGTGCTATAATTCTCTCTAAATATTCTGCTTGTCTACCCAGTACCTTTTGTATTTTGCCAGTTTTAGGGTCTCTCACCTTGGTTATATTCCTCTCATCTTTCTGCTCCTTAGACTACCCCCATTGTCTTTTACTACTTTGGTGAGTTCTCAAAAACCATAATGTGAGTGACACTTTTTTCCTTCTAATGACTCCTCCAACTATTCAGTCAATTTCCTCTCTAACTTGTCCAACTCTTTGTTCTACCCCACTTCTTTTCTTATCCTTATCTTGTAGCCGTCTTATTCACTTAAGTTTAAACCTCATGAAATTAACTCTTTCTTCCCAGTTTTTTTCCTGTAGTTGTGTGATCTTTTTAGTGCACTCATAATTTTTTTCCCACTGTCTGATCACTTCTATGTGAATCTCGTTTTCAAATGATTTTGTCCCTTACCATCTGTTGCAGCTTTTCCTTCCTTTCTTTGTTTTACCCATTCTATGTCCTACTAATAATTGTTCCTTGAACTGCAACGTTTGTACCTTAACCAAAATTGGTCCAAGGAAATGAGGTGATAGGCTGACAGCCATGTACACTCTGTGCACTAGATACAACAATAATTTCTCCTTGGGTATCTTGGTCCATTTACTTAATTATTATGCAATAAATGTGTTGCAGTCCTTTCCTTCAGTACCTTGAATCACATTCACAAATCTCAGATTCTCCCTTCTCTCTTTATTTTCTATTTTCATTGGCTTCTTTCTTTGTTTCTCCTTGTACAGCCCATAGTTCAGCTAACCACCCTGTGTGCTCGCCTCACAATTTACATGGGGTTCCTGCATTATTACAGTGTCCTGGCATGGTCATTTCCCTATGTTCCAGCCACTTAGCTATTTTTCACCTGGTTTGCTTTGCCAGGTCTGTGTCCTGTCAGTCTTCTGGACTAACTATGGCTTCCCTCTTAATTGTTCTCACCATTCAGACTATCCCATCATTTTGCGCATTTTTTCTCCTACTTCCTGTGGGGCAAGACCAATGTTTGTCTACTTCCACTCTTGTCTCATTGGAGAGAATTGAAAATCATGACTGTTTAGCTTCATCCTATACCAGAAGTCTCATGGTAAGAATTATTTGTCTCTAGGGGATGTAGTACCATCTGTCTTTCCAGTTTTGGCATGAGTGATTGTCAGTAATGGGCACTTTTTTATCTTATTACTTGTGCACCCATTCCTCTTTTTTATTGTTTCATTTGTCTTTATCCATGATCAATATAATGCAGAAAATGTAAATAGCATTATTGTCATTGTGAGTGTTTATAAAAACGGAGTCCACCAAATGAAAGTAGGTGGTGTGAATTATCTGAGACGTACCTCCCTGGACTACATGAAAAGAGACATGGAAGAGCTCTCTGATCATGTAGCCCAAGCCGGTATGACCCTGAGCAGCATCCTACCCTCACCAAGAATGATGCCACAGTATAAAGAAAAAGTGATCAATTTCAACAATTGGCTAAGTTTCTGGTGTCATTCAAAGGGGATCCAGTATCTGTCTGCCTGGGATGACATGCTCGACAAGCCACATTGCTTCGCAAGAGATGGCTTGCACCTGTCACCCTTAGGCTTTCGAATACTGGCCAAGGCTTTTGCCACCCCCATAGTGCCTTTTTTAGGCAAGGCTCAAAAGACAAACCCACCACTGTAAATAGTACAAGTAACCAAAAACTATGGGTAATGCTACTCAACGCCAGAAGTCTAAACCTCAAAATGCATGCACTCGAGGCACTTCTCAGTATGGAGAACATCGATATCTGTGCAGTAACAGAAATCTGGTTTAAGGCTCCAGTGAGCACCCCAGCACTACCAGGCTATAACTCATACCATACCTTTTGGCCACAGAACCCGGACCGAAACACAAAAGACAGGGGTGTATATATATTCATCAAGGATACCCACACCTCCAGGTTAGTGGCGCAGCACAATGCCTCAGAGATCATCCATGTGCAACTAACAACGGGCAAAACTGCAATTCAAATTGTAGCTTGCTACAGATCACCCACCATAACCCAGGACCCCTATTCTGCATTTCTGGAGACACTGGAAAATATGAAGGTCCTACCAAACGCCCTAATATTGGGTGATTTCAATTACCCAAACATTAACTGGGAGAACTATTCAAGTACTGACTCCCTTGCCCAACGCTTCCTAGAATTTATAAACTCGAATGCCTTGGATCAACTGGTCAACATCCCCACCAGAGATGACCACATATTGGACCTGGTCATCACCAACATGGGCGACCAGTGTTCTACACCGGAGGTCAACCCCTCGCTGGTTAGATCAGACCATAGACTAATCACTCTGGATATCCACATTCCGTCCCATCCCCAATCAAGGAAACCACCGTGAAAAACTTTTCAAAAGCAAACTTCACATTACTTAAGACCGAGGTGGAAAGGTTCACAGCCCCCATGCTAAAGGATAATGCTGTCCAAGCTGCTGAATCCCTTACAAAGGCACTCTATGAGCACCTGCAAGAATGCATGGATCGTGCTATCCCAAGCAAAAACAAGACTTACTCCTCCAAGAAAAAGAAACCATTCTGGTGGACCCCTACCATAGACACGGTATACAATAGAAGGAGAAAACTTGTACAAAAAAGGGTAAAATCCCAAGAAGGAAAGACATCCCTGATCAGTATCAGCAAGAAACTATGATCCCTCATAAAATATCCAAGGCTAGCTTCAAAAGAAAAAATTGTCAAGGACTCCAAAGATAACCACAAAGCGTTGTTTAGCTATGTCAAGAACCTAAGTGGAAACTCTCAGATCTGCTCTGAGTTAGTGCAGAATGGCACAAAATACACTGAACTGACTGATATTGCCAACATTCTGGCAGACAGGTTTAGTGCAAACTTCACCCCCCTCTCACCCCCTAAAGGGCCCATAACCATACCAGAAGAATGTAGAGCCCCGGCAATCACTGACACACAGGTTAAAACAGCCCTATCCAAAGCCAAAAACACAGCTTCAATGGGACCGGATGGTGTCCCAGGCTGTGTCTTACACGAACTCCAGAATGAACTAACCCCTCACCTAAACACACTGTTCAAACTCAGCCTCTCTACAGGCAATGTACCCATAGAGTGGCGCACAGCAACAGTTATCCCGCTCCACAAAGGTGGAGCCACAACGGACCCTGGGAACTATTGCCCTATAAGCCTGACTAGCCTAGTCTGCAAGACTATGGAGCACATCATCATGGAATTAATTAACAGAGACATTGGGAACCTCCAAACATTGTACCGTACCCAGTTTGGCTTTGTTAAGGGCAGGTGGACTTCTTTGAGACAGTTACCAAGGCTTTAGACGAGGGAAAGGAGGTCCACACAGCCTACCTAGACCTCGCAAAGGCTTTCGTCACCATTCCCCATTCTGGTATTATAGACAAGCTCACCAGTCTGAACATGAACCCCTACGTCACAAGATGGGTTGCCAATTGGATCACGGATAGAACCCACACATTGAGAGTTGCAGGCTCCAGGTCTGACTCTAAATCGGTTACAAGTGGCGTCCCTCAGGACTCAGTCCTGGGACCCCTCCTGTTCGGAATATACTTCTCAGAGGTACAGACAAGCACAGGAGGACTATGGCTGACCAAGTTTGCAGATGACTGCAAACTGGGGACCATAATTCACTCTCCAGCTGATACAGACATCCTCCAAAAGGGTCTCACTGAGATGGATACCTGGTGTCAAAATCATGGCCTCAAGCTAAATGCCAAAAAGTGCATAGTCATCCCCTTTGGAAAAAACAAAGTACCCGTGAACTACCACATATGTGGTAGTCCCCTAAATACAGAAAATGAAATAAGGGATCTGGGGACCCAAGTAGATAGTAATCTCTCCTTTGATAATCATGTTGCCAAGGTGATTATAAAATCCTTCTATGTGGCCCACCTAATCACAAAAGGGTTTGCATCTAGAACAAAAGAGGTTATTGTGCTCCTCTACTCATCAGTCATCAGACCCATCATAGAGTACAACCCCCCATTTAGGATGTACCTTACAAGAGACCTGCAACAGCTGGAAAGACCACAGAAGTACCTCACCAAGAGGATTACTGGCCTCAAACAGATGCCCTATGCAGTCCGACTGAAGAAACTCCAGCTGTACTCGGTTGCATACTGCTTACTCAGAGGTGATCTCTGCCTGGCATACAAGGCCATGTCCAACCCAGGATTGATGGACATGCTCCATCTAAAAAAAACAAATCCCCGAGAGCCACACACTGTAGGGATCTAAACCTCACCATAAATAGTACTTGCTGGAGGGATAGATTCCTGTCCCAGTGACTCCCCATGCTTTGGAACAGGATTCCAATCTACATTAGGCAGAGCCCCTCACTAACACTCTTCAAGAGAAACCTTGTTGAGTGGATGGGAGACAAAAAATTTACCCCAGGGATCACTGCAGTGGCTCTGCTGGACAGAGGCACAGGGAACTAATTGCTCTGCTGGACAGAGGCACAGGGAACTAATCTAAGGGGGTGGCGAAAGCCAACACATTCTGGCTAGGCTTGCATATGCCCTCAGGCAGATAGCCTAGTACTTACCTATGAACCTATAAGAGCTAGGGATGATGTGCAGTTTTGCGACATACTACCAGAACTGCCTTAAGTTTATTCACTTTGATTTGTTAGTATGTGTCCTAAGTATGAGCTAACGTTTGTGTCTAAAAACAATTTGTGGACAAAGTGTAGGTGGACACCTAGCGGTGAGGTTACAGACCAAGTATTAGTGATCCAAGAGAGGAGCATGTTATGTCTAAACATAACAGCTTCGGTTTGTTTAAGTTCTATGTAACTCATCCCCTTGTTGATTATGTAGGAGGTTAACTGATATTTTTTGGAGAAGCATCAGACACCCATGTTATTAAATAATAACTGCAGAAAACTGCAGGTTTGCTGGAAAAAAGTAATGCTGAAGGCTTACGGTGAAATAGTGGAAAGAAGTAGACCCTATATGGAATTCTTCGGATCCCCCATTTTAAATTATAGTGAAAGAGAGGCGTTACCTACCCCAGCTTTGAATGACTGCCCAGTCAGGGAGCTCTGTATTTGTTTAAGAGCAGTGAGGATGAATGTGTAATAAGTTGATTCATTAAAGCCATTACTGTTCCTCAAAGTTTGCCATCATGCTATACCATGAGAGTATTTTAGAGATGAGTTAAAATGTGCTAACTTAAGAGGTAAACTAAGATAAGACTGCTCATTCCAGAATTTTGAGCAGTGGGAAGAGGAGATTGATGTGATTGGAGGGGGAGAGAGGTAAGAGATAACCTGGCATAGGGGAGAAGTTATAGTGAGGTATTTCCACAAGCCTGGGAAGATGCTGAGGGATAGTGGTATCTGTGTCACAGTCGACTTACCAAAACACTGATGTTCACAACATTGAGACCGAATCATCGAAGCTCCAGTATCTTGAACAGCTGAAATTCCAACTGCCTAGAACACTGCCAACATTTTGTTTTGCAGAGGGGCAAGCCCGCCTGCACACCCATGTTGGGGGCTGTACCCCCCTTATCTTGTGCACATTATGTATACTGTGAGATCACACTTCAGCTGAGAAAGGGCAATACCCCAATCCTCATTGTACCATAATCTCATGCAAACAACTACTGCCACTGTGATGTTATAGGCTTTTAATGCTTTGGCCCTTTGTGATTGTGGGGCTTTGATGTGCCAGTCTTAATGATGTGAATGTTTACTTTCTGGTCAGTCAGCTAATGATGTGCCTAAGTGGCACTGTACAGAGGATGTCATAGGATTTTAGGAACTTTGGTATCAGGCAGTCAGGTTCAGCACTCACTAGTTGGTCAAAATTGTAGCCATTTATTTTCTTCTTGACTCCATACTTTGTGAAATTGGAAGTAGGGGTGTTTTCTTTTAGTTAGGCTTCTGTCTGAATAACATGAGTAGTTACACAATAGGTAAGTGTTTGGGGAGGCACTTTAAACTGGCAAGCAAATAGATTGGCTCTTTCTGCAACATTAGAGAAGATTTTACCAGTATATTTGATTTTGGCAAGAGAAGCCTTGGATATATCTAGTGAATTACTGGCCTTTTTTTGGAATGTTTTTGGGCTGTTGAGAAGCCTGGACTGCTGCCATAACTGAAGATGAATTGCCCTGACTTGTCAAGTAAGATTTTGAACTTTTTTCTAAATAAGCAAAAATTTTTTCAGCAAGTCCAAATATTAATAATTTTAAATGAGTATCAAGCTTAATTTTTAGTTTGAATCTTTTTATCTTAACAAATGTCTGTATTCTTTCATGGGAAGTACTTGTCCTGAAGTCTGAAGGGGCAAGAGGGTACTGAGCAGAAATTCTAGGACTCTGTTGCAGTCTTTCTGATTTTTAACACAAACTCAGTCAACGCATACTGCACCATGTAGTATGGGGGAGTTTACTTCTAAAATCACTGTATGTGAAAACAGAACCCGGAATATTAATGGTAATGATAGAAAATAGGGCTAGCAACGGTGTAGTGATTACTGAGAAAGTGTTGGTGCACTTGAAGAGAGTGGGTGTTGGTTACTGCCCAGTAGAGAAAGATGCACTTATTACCATTTTGACTGGGCCTAGTGGCAGTATTATATCATGTAAGAGTGTTTTTCTTTGTGAATGTTCCAGTTTAAACTAAAATCAGCAACTATAATAATGGCTCTTGCTTTGGCATTGTTTTCAGTAGTATCCAGTAGTTTCTGATGCTATCAGTAGAAGTGGAATGTAGGTGATACGCTACAACTAACCCTGTCTGATTTGTGCTCACTGTTCTTAGAGGAAGAGGATGCAGGTATAAAGGTGATATGTTTTGCAATAAAGAAAAGAATACCTCATTGATTTCTATTTTTCGGTTTATCCTTTTACCAAGCTTGTCTGTGGAGAGGGACAGTTTATCACCTGGATTTAAATAAGATTTAGAAATGGCCACTGCGTTTCTGTGTTCATCATGTAACCAGTGGTCAGGCTGTGACAATTTAATCCTGTTGTTAACAGCATTGAACTTTTATGCTGCTGGTCTGCATGAAAGGGCCAGGATTTAACTCAGTGTCTCCTGTAAGGTGAAGGAGGGAATGTTAAAGTAGTATTTTTGGGGAAGAAGAACGTCTTGAGCTAAAACAGTGTTCATCTTGTGCAAGGTACTTTTATAGTTGTGTGGGGCAAAATCATTTCTTGTGGTATGCACATGAAGCTGATAAAGATTTGTGGGTGAATGCAGAAGATTCTTAGTGAGGGGGGCTGTGCAAGTTGCACCCTGTAAAGAAACATACATTTAGAACTACTGTAATATACTTTAGAAATTAGTATTAGCTTTGATAATGAGCCCTTAAAGTGGCTTTCAATAGTTCTGAAAAGTTCTAAAAATTGTTGTTGTTACCAAGTGTCATTTACAAAGCAAGATTATCCTTCCAGTTGTCTAGGTCAGCACAGTCCTGCTAATACTGTAATGTTTATTAGAAGCAAGGTACTGTTCTTTATAGTTTTTGCATTTATAATGTAAGATGGCCTGTCATAAACTAGTCAGCCAAACTAATCTGCTATTTATATTGCACGGTAATGTGGTAACACAGTCTGGAATTCATAGAGATGCATTTCAGGGAAGAACGCATGAATAACTAAGTATAGACAAGGCTGCACAGGTAGGTAGCTGACTGTACTTTATGGTGTACGATGCAGGGTGGAAGATATGTAAACTAAACTGAATGCTGCAGAAGAATTTTGATTTGCATTTTGAACCACCCTTGTATTGTTATTGTACTGCTACACTATATTATGTCTATAGTATTACCTGTACAATTAGTTACTACCTTTTCCTGTAATGAGATCATAGCCAACAATGGACCATTGGGTCTAGTCTAACTGTGTTAAATTAAATAAGAAAATAAATGAATTGGAGTTAAGTATACTGAATATAAAAGTGTATATCAAGTGGAAGTTTGAAGCAGCACTGCACAATGTGGTTTGGATTAGAAACGGTATAAGAAAGGGCACCATATGCTAAATTCCTACCATCGCCCAGGCAAAACAACCCAACAAACATCAGCAACTGTCATACATTCAAAGTAATGTGGGGGGGGAGTGGAGGGCAGAACCGGTCAGAAGTGAGGTCAGGGATGAACAAGAACATATCAGTCAATAATTTTCAAAGTGCAGTGAGGTGACAAACACTAATGTAACTTAACCTTGCAGTCTCTGTTTAGTATGGCAAGCTGCAGTTAAGGCTGTTTACTGCACTGGGAGTTCATTTTTTTCTCAGAGTATCATACTTTAATGCCAGCATTTCTAGAGGCAACATAATATGATTTGCATTTTATGTGTGCAACCACAGAGTACTGGGTGAAGCACCTCACCGACATCACTCCTGTCAGATAATTTGCTGCCCAGGATGTTTGTTATCTGTGTGTGGATAAGATACACAAAAGGACAAGATACGAACGTTCAGTCACCATTCTGAGTACAGAGATGGAAGTGGTGGGGTTGGAAGAGGAAATGTAAGTCAGTATGAGAAGCAGTTCCAACGCTGGCCGGAATAAGGCGAACATTTATTTTTAACAGTAGGCCGTAAATATCTAGCCTGGAATGCCTTATGGAAATAAATATCATTTTATGGAGTACTTCAGTCCAGTTATATAAGGACTTGCATGCATGAATATGTGGTGATTTCTGAGTAAAAGTTTGCTTAGTAGTCACTTGCTAACCTGTTAAGCTAAATGAATTAAATACTTTAAATCACACTAAGTATTTTAACAGTTAAGCTTGTGAAGCACAGCAAACAGAGTAATGTTGGTAGAATAGTATGAAGAACATGCGTCTTGGGTTGCTGCTTAGCAACATTCCAAGAGTTCAGATTACACAAGTGTGTGTTGTGGGAAAATATACAGTAATCAAGTTAGCTATTTAGTTTTCTGATGTAAAAATAGTCATTTAATTTAGCATATGTGGCTAAAAGCTGTATAAAAATGAGTTACAGTTCTATTGCTTAGTATTTAAAAGTGTGTATTTAGTGCTAATACAGACCAGACACGCTCAATGTAACAGTTTTATGTTACTTTGGACAAGTTATGAACTTTTCTAGGCAGAAACTCAAGTAGTATGAAGGAATATCATCAGTCTGGCCAGGAATCTCACGTACTTTTAAAACACAAGTACTCCAATAAGAGAATTTCATTCATACTGTTCATTTAGTAAAGCTGCTTTCCCTTTCTGAATTTACCCCAAAACAGAGTGGATGATACTTGATTTTTATGAAAAAAAAATGTGTTTGCTTTTTCTCCATGTAATGGTAACTTTGGATGTGATTACATTAAGTGTCAGAGGCTGATAACAAGCCCCCTCCCCCCAAAATGGGTGGTGTGTGTGATTCCCCAGCATATTGTCCTACAGTCTAATGATTATTATATTTACATTACTTGCAAAAATCCTTCAGTTTTTTAACAGTCTTGATCTCTCTCTAACCAAAAATTAACTTGTATCATTTTGATACATCCTGTTTTGTATGATCACTTTGCTTACTTATTTGATGATGGAATAAAACACAGTTATACTGATAGCTTCAAAGAGTGTATGTCTATATACTTCAACAACATTTGTATCATTCAGGAAGGGAAGGGAATGAACAGCTGATAACTCGCCCATCTGTGAAAAGGGGTTGATCACAGTATGCCTATAGGAACAACACCTGAGGGTTAGAGCCTGGATGGATAAGCAGGACATGAGGGAGTTGTCTGGCCTGTATTAGCACTAAATACACACTTTTAAATACTAAGCAGGCATAGGGGTTGGGAGGGTGGCATAATGGTTAAGGTCTTTGCCTTAAAAACATGAGGTGCAGGGTTTGAGTCTCACAAGGGATAATTGGCTAGGCTTAAAATGGCTCTCAAGGGCAGTTAACCTAGTATGAACCTATGAACTATGAGGGCATGGGCCTAGGAGGGCACCACACTACAGGTAAGTGTACTGGTTGTGAGTAAGCATGCATTGATGTTAGGCCAATCAAATCAGGCATTGCACTGTGTCAACTGACCAGCAGGGGAAGGAATTAGTCACAAGTAAAAATCTCTTAACTCCCTCCATGTCATGTGTTTTAATAATTACTGTTGCTGAAGAAATGAATATTAATCATACTTGGGTACTTTCTAAATAAGCCGACCCTGGAATGCTCCTTTAGAGGTAGAGTTTGGAGTGAGTGGAGTCACAGCTGGATCCAGCACTTGATGACCTAGGCAGTGGTCTAGGGCCCCCTGGTTGGGATGGCCCACTAGCAGGAGGGGGGGCACCGGCCGGGATGCTGCCACAAAACTTACATTTCTTCTTAAGAACACATTCTGCATGCATTACATTTCTTTTTTAAGGATGCACTCAGAGTCTCTGCAATTGTCTTTAGTACAACACATGCACCATTTAAACATTGCAGCTCACGATTTTTAAGAAATGAGCATGGACTTGGATTATTGCAGTTCCAGACAAAATGAACAAAACGTTGGTTTACTTATTCAGGCTCAAACCCTGTACTTTGAATAAAGGATCCTAGAGCCTGAAACCTTTACACCAGGTGCCAAAATGTCATGAGCTAGTGCATTTCAAGGACTGTTGAGTTTCAGTGCATTTCCAAAGAATGTTGAGTTCTAGTGCATTTTCAAATTAATGTTAAGTTTCTGTGCAGATGTTCTTCATCTCACATTGCTGCAGTCCTTACATATGGGTAGTCCGCTGTCCTCGGTCGGCCCGAATACCAAAGTATTAGGCTGACGTCGGTCATGGCGCTCAGATCTGACATCAGAGCGTCAGGGTATAAAAGCGCATGACCGACGTCATATCCTCAGTCTTTTTTGCCGCATAGTCCGATGCAGAAGCAGCGTTGCAAGTGCCGTTCGGCGTTCTGAAATTTTCGTATTCTGAGTTTCAGACCGAAACCAAGTTGGGCTAAGTACCCCGTTGGGGAATATTTTTGTTTTTTCTTGCCTCAGTTAATTCCGGATGTCAGAAAAAGTGAATAATTGTATTTCTTGTGGGAAACAGATACCGCATAGGGATTATCACTCTCTTTGCATTCCTTGTTTGGGACCGGACCACGTAGTCGGGTGTCGGTTTTGTGCTAGGTTTAATAAGCGCACTATAAAAAGAAGGTTAGATTGTGCTAGGTTAGTCTTTGGTAAGCGGTGTAATTATAATATGCTGTCGGATCCTCCGACGCCCGCTCAAGAAGCGCAAAGACAAATCCTTGAAACCTAGACAGGTTGATTCGTCCGTTTCGGACGCCGGTCCTGCAGAAACTACAGTGGAGCAGGTGGAACCGGCTGAAGTTTCTGTTGAGTCTCAGGGGGAAACTTTGATTTTGCAGGATGTGGCCTCACAGGAGTCAGGTCAAGCTGAAGGGGCCTCTCAGGTTACTGTTCTACCTTCTATGCCTAAGGTGGTTAGGCCTTCTGCTACTATTTGTAAGGCTTCTTCTAAGGGCAGGGCTGTTTTGCCTTCCTCTGGTGTCCCTCCAGGTACTTCAGGGTCTGTGCCTAAAAAGCACATGCTTAAAATGGCAGAAGATTTGATTACTTTAATTAGAGGTTCTATGCCCCCTCCTGATAAGAGGCCCAGGGTGGAGCCAGACTTGGAAAGTTTGGATCAGGCCTCAGATGACTCAGTCTCTTCTGCTGAAGATATTCAAGATTTTCCCCCTTATTCGGATTCTGATGCAGAGGATTCCACTCCTTCTGCTTCTCCTCCAGAGGATTTTTCATTTTCAGAAACTCTGCATTCCATGAGGGAGCATTTTAAGTGGGAGGGACAGGATTTCTCTGATTCACGGAAAAGGCTTAGGGAATTCTTGTTTTTACCACAGCATAGACCCTTGGCTATACCTCCTGTTTTGGATGTTGTTCAAGATGTTTTCTCGGAGGCTTCCCTTAATCCAGATTCTTTGCCTCCTCGCCAGTTAAACCGGACAGGTATTACAGGGTGCCTGAGGCTCATAAATATCTGTATAAGAGTCCTAGGGCGGACCCAGAAACTATTAGTCAGGGGCCTAAGGGTGTTAGAGCTTCTGTTGTAAAGAATCCGGTTCCTCTAGATAAGGAAGCTAGAGCTTTGGATAGATGGGGTAAGAAGGTGTATACCTCTTCTACTTTAGCAATGAGGGCTTTAAATTGCCAGTTTCATATGTTGAAATATCAGAATTTCCTCCTTTCTCAGCTAAAATCTAAAGTGGATGCTTTGGCAGAGGGCATAGAGTGTAAAGAATTGCAGGATTTAGTACATGTCTCTGAACAGGTGGGTAAGTATTCTTTGCAGTGTGGTTTTGATGCTGTACAGGCCTCTTCTAGGGTGGCTGCCACTGGTTCAGTTCTTCGTAGGCACGCCTGGCTTAAGGATCAGAATTTGTCCGAGCATGTTAAAACTAGAATTCTGGATGCCCCTTTACAGTCTGAAGTTTTGTTTGGTCCCCCTGTGGAGTCGGTTTTGAAGAAAATGGAAGACAAGGCTAAGTCCATGCAGACTGTTAAAGATTTTTTGCAGGTGCAACCTCCAAAGTTTAGTAGAAATTGGCTTACTAAGGGGTGGACCTACCCTTCTTCTGATTCTCAGTCTAGGGGTAGATCTAGGCATGGCAGGGGCAGAGCTCAAAGTACATTCAGGCCTAGAACTTGGAGTTCACCTGCACAATCTGCAGGTGAGGGCAGGGGCCAGTCCTTTCGTAAACAGGCCCAATGACCTGCATTTTCAGCTGCCAGATTCTTCTTCCCTGGCAGCTCCTTTGGGAGGAAAGTTAGCACTCTTCAAGCAAAACTGGCTTTTAGTCACCCAGGACAAATGGGTATTGGACATTATAAACCGAGGCTACAAGTTCTATTTCCATACATTGCCTCCTTTCAAAGGCATGCCAGACGTTCCTCCTCGGCAAAGGATAGAGGCTCACAAGCAGATTTCTTTACTTCTTCAAATAGGAGCTATACAGCCAGTTCCTCTGTCAGAAGTGGGACTAGGATTTTATTCTCGCCTGTTTCTAGTACCAAAGAAAGGGAACACGTGGAGACCAATTTTGGATTTATCTATCCTCAACACTTATCTGGACATTCCACATTTCAAAATGCTGACGTTACAACAGCTTTTACCTCTGTTGGGGAAAGATCACTGGATGGTAACTCTGGATCTCAAAGAGGCTTATCTTCATGTTCCTATCAGGCCCAGTTGCAGGAGGTACCTGCGTTTTCGGGCTGGAAATTTACATTATCAGTTCTCTGCATTGCCCTTTGGCTTATCTACTGCACCCAGAGTGTTCACAAAGGTTCTGGCTCCAGTGATAGCCTTTTTCAGGTTAAGAGGAATACAGATTTATCCTTATTTGGACGATTGCCTGATTATTGCACAACACAAAGACGAACTTCTGCATCATCTACAGTGTGTGATGGTAGTGTTAAGATGCCTAGGGTATTCTGTGAACGAAACAAAGTCCAGTCTAGTACCCTCTCAGGACATGTGCTTTCTGGGTGTGAGACTGAATACAGCTTCCCAGATGGCTTTTTTGACCCCGGACAAACAAAGAAGCCTTTCTCTTTATTTCCATCAAATGTCTCTACAGTCCAGGCTGACTGCAAGGACAGTCCTTCAAGCCTTGGGGTTCATGGCATCTTGTATTCTGGTGCTTCCCAATGCCAAACTGCATATGAGGAAGCTTCAATGGTATCTCAAAATGTATGGACACAACACTGCCAAGATCTAGACACTGTCATTCAGATAATACCTTGCATTCAGAAAGAATTTTTGTGGTGGGCTCAGGAATGTCACCTAAACAAGGGACTCTCTGTGACCCGACCAGAGGCGAGTCAGATTCTAACGACAGATGCCTCGGACAAGGCTTGGGGAGCACACCTCAATGGAAAATGGGTGCAAGACACGTGGCCTGTCAGACTTCAACATTTGCATATCAACTTGAAGGAGATGTTAGCAGTCCAATTTGCATTGATGGCTTTCAAGGATTTACTTCACCCAGGACAGGTGCTGATTCAAACAGACAACACTACTGTCATGTGGTACATCAACAAGCAAGGGGGAACCCATTCGTACCCTCTTTGCAGGCAAGCGATTATTTTGTGGGGGACTGCTCTCAGTTTACACCTCAATCTTCAGGCAAGGTTTCTACCAGGAGCACAGAACTCCTTAGCGGATGTGTTGAGCAGACAAATTGTGGATCCTCACGAGTGGAAACTGGATCCTCATGTGTTTCAAAAGTTGACAGTGTTATGGGGGACTCCAGACATAGATCTGTTCGCTTCTCCACTAAATTACCAGTTGCCAAAGTTTTGCACAAAAATGTTTCATCCCACAGCTTGGAAGGTGGATGCTCTATCATTCAGTTGGAGCAATCTTCATGTCTATGCCTTTCCACCTCTGCCTCTCATTCCCAAGGTACTCCTGAAGGCCAGAATAGACAAGCCATCCATGATTCTGATAGCGCCGGATTGGCCTCGACAGCACTGGTACCCACTACTGAGGAGTTTGGTACGGGATCCTCCATGGCCTCTGCCTTTGATTCTGCATCTTTTGTCTCAGGAGGGCAATCACTTCCTCAATGTCAAGATTCAGTCTCTGCATCTCACGGCCTGGCATATTCTGTTTTAGGCCCTGGAGGGTCTCAGCTTCCACAACAAGTTTTGAATGTTATTTTGGAGGCCAGAAGGCCTAGTACAAGGAAAGTTTATGCTGATAAATGGAGGAGATTTTTTCTTTGGAGCAAAGCGAAGGACTTTGATGTTTCCAAGCCTGATTTAAGTGTTTCTCTTCAATATCTTACTGAGTTATTGGACAAGGGTTTGTCTTTCTCCTCGATAAAGGTTCATGCTGCAGCCATTTCTGCTCACTATGACTGTGACCCTCCTTTATTTTCCCATCCTTTGTTTAAGCAATTTCTTAGAGGGGCAAAGAACATAAGACCCCCACGTAGAGCTCCTACTCCTGCTTGGGATCTCAATTTTGTGTTGGAAAAGCTTACTCTACAACGTTTTGAGCCTGCAGCTACTGCCGAGTTAAAGTATTTATCATGGAAGACTGCTTTTTAGTTGGCAATTACCTCTGCAAGAAGGGTTTCTGAATTACAGGCCCTTATGGCAGTGGAACCTTTCCTGATTTTTCATAAGGATAGGGTATCTTTGCGTACTAATCCTTCCTTTATGCCTAAAGTGGTTTCTAGTGTGGCCTTGAACCAAACTATTCATTTGCCTACTTTTTATGCAAACCCCCAAAATAAAGGGGAGAAGATTTTGCATACTTTGGATATTCACAGGCAGTTACGTTATTATTTGAGCAGAACCAAGGGGTTCAGGCAGTCTCAGCAGTTGTTTGTTTCTTTTGCTTTTGGTTCTCAGGGAAAACCTGTTTCAAAACAAACTATTTCTAAATGGATTGGGTTTTGTATTTCTTTCTGTTATTCCCATCATGGTAAGGAGATTCCGGCTGGAATCAGACCTCATTCCACTAGAGCTACTGCCACTTCTACTGCCTTTCTAAGGGGGGTAGCTACAAAAGATATTTTGGAAGCTGCCACTTGGAGTTCAGTACATACTTTTTCCAAGCATTACCACCTTCCTCTTTATTCTAAGTCTAGGGCTGGATTTGCCACTGCAATATTACAGGGCATTTTAGCAGCCCCTAATGCTTTATGATTTTGCCATCCTCCCTTTACCTCTGCTTTGGGATTCTACCCATATGTAAGGACTGCAGCAATGTGAGATGAAGAACATAGTACAGTTTTGTACCTACCATAAATGTAGATGTTCAAGATCCACATTCCTCCAGTCCAATTTACCCTCCCTCCTTCCCCTCTGTAGTTTGGCATGGTTATATGGTTTGGGTGATGGTTTTTGTTGGACATGTTTTTGCGAGGTATCCTGTTTTTGGGCTGTGGCCTTTCTTTTTAGGGCCTTCTGACATCTGGGGCAAGAAAAGACTGAGGATATGACGTCGGTCATGCGCTTTTATACCCTGACGCTCTGATGTCAGATCTGAGCGCCATGACCGACGTCAGCCTAATACTTTGGTATTCGGGCCGACCGAGGACAGCGGACTACCCATATGTAAGGACTGCAGCAATGTGGATCTTCGAACATCTACATTTATGGTAGGTACAAAACTGTACTTTTCAAGGACTGTTGAGTTTCTGTGCATTTTTAAAGATTATTGAGTTTCTGTGCAATTTCAAATAATTTTGTATTTCTGTGTATTTTCAATGAATATTGAGTTTCAAGGGAAGATAAGTTTACTATTGCTCATACTGTCTGTTTTCTGTGTGTAGCTGTTTTGTTTAGCAAATGGCCATCAGCAGTGTTTGTGCCATAACTTTTAAAAGTGGTGTTAGTAGTCCAACAGGTAGCATAATTGCCTTTGGTGCAGAAGGCTGTGGGTTCTAATCCCACACCATGTAGACAGAGTGCTAATATTGCAGTACCCTTTACAAGGGGGATGGGGTGCTTACTCCTTTTGAAGAAGTGCCTAGTACCATTCCATATTGGAATATTACCAGCTTACCAACTTTTTAAATGTAACATGTGCAGTTTATTCTTCAAGGGCAGTAGGCACTGAATTTGTACATGAAACACTGAAATGTATTTTTTTTTTGCCAGCAGCAGCAACCTCTTCAATAGTTATAGATCTTTTTAATGAGGTATTATTCAGATAACCTTTACTTCTGCAGAGATTGTGTATAGTGACTGATATTGGTGGATTATAATGACAGAAGTTTGAGTGTCCTTTTGCAGTTGAAATGTTCTGTCATTATTGGTTCATATGTTTTGTTTCATTGCTTACTGAAAAAATGTTCAAACCTACAGATTTAAAGGGTCTATATTATAACATTGGAGTACAAAAACTTTGAATGTTATAATATCGCACCCATTCACTCGAAACACCAGAAAACTGAACAGTCAGAATAGTGATTTGTTTCCCAGGGAAAGAATTTGCTGTTCCGACAAACATACACACAACTCAAGCACACCAAAATAAATAATCCACACACATACACTTCACAAAACCCTACAGTAAACCAGACATACACCACTAGCTATCCACTTACCTTAACCCAACCCTAACCCTAAGGTCCCTAACTATGGCACTCACCTTACCCGCTCCCTAACCCTAACTCACCTACCCAACCCTAACCCTCACGTCGACACAATCGCACACTTACCTGACCCGCGCCTTAACCCTAACTTACCTAACCCACACCCAATCGCACACTCACCTTCATTCGCACACTTACCTTAACCCGATCCGTAACCTTCGCTCCACAGTTGAGGAAATAGTGAAGTTGCAGAAACGGCCCACTGAATACTTTCCCTAGGAAAATATTCGGTGTTCTGCAGCTTCGCTATTTCAAGTATTTACTCTACTGGGTTCGATAGTATAGCATTCAAAGTTTTTTACTTCGATGTTATAATATAGACCCAATTTAAAACACACTCTAATAAGTGGTGCTGTATTACACAATGAATGTAATTTAATGTAAACAGGATGGTGCATCAAAAAATACATGCATGTATGCATGGTCCAAAAAATGTGTGCAAGGTGCCTATGGTTTGTAAACAGCCCAAAGGTAAACTTAATCCACCACTGGCCAGATGCATTTTCTTTGAATGTGTGTTTCAATGCCATTTCAATGAATGTGAGTTTCAGGATCAGAGAATCCTACTGCTCATGTTAGGTCTGTTTTCATTGTGAGAAATGGCTATCAGTGTTTGTGCTATAAAATCAGAAACAAAAGTTTTAAATATCTCTAGTCATTGTAGAAGTAAAGAGGAAAATAGCATGCACACTGACAGGTTTGAGCATTGCTTCTGGTAACTGGGGAGAAACAGCCAAGTAATGGGACACTGGAATGGCTGGGGGGGGGGGGTACTGCCACGGGAGGAGGCTGCTGTGGAGGGAGGCCTGATCCACTACCCTGCCTAGGTCCCCATTTGACCATGATCCAGCTCTGAGTGGAGTTGTTAGTGGTGGGACTTTGGTGGTGCACTCACATTTCCAGCTGCAAATGACTGGTCATTTGGAAGCAGGCTGGTGACTTTTATCGCTGTTCATCTGAACACAAGATTTTAACAGTTTCCTTATCATGTTGAAGCATGCAGAGCACATACTTAATATAAGCCATATGAAGGAGCACTGTGCAAGCTGAACACGTTCAGAAGTGAAAGACTTGATATAGGTTCACTATGATAATATTACAAAAGTTCCTCAAGACCCCTTATGCAATGACTGAGGGTTTTCTAGTGAAATCCTCACTTAGAAGGGAAATCTGAAGATGCATAAAACCAAGACACACATGGCTTTAGAAATGCATTCAGCTTCAGTGGAAACATAGGGGCTACAGGCAGTAACTGCATGATTAGTCGGCCCACTGTGCATACTCATATCACATCACTCTTGTCGTAGATGCTTTACACAGCTCGATCCTCCAGCAGTGTAACTTCAGTAGCAGCAGTGCACATTTCACGCCCTCTATTAAGGTAACAGCAGTGGCATCTCTGTACAGCTGTCATTCTATGGTGCTGTGAATTTTGTAGCAGCAGTATGCTGTTGCAGTCATCTGACAGTACAGTATCAACAGTTATACTGTGCACTTCCCATCCTGGAATGCAGTAACAGTCCCATTAGTACTACACGGGGTCTGTCTCTGTCTTTTGGCCATATGACAGCAGCACCTGCAGCATTACATGACATATATGTGCCATTGATACAACAGTGGAGTGTATGACTGCCATCCTCCAGTGTAATGACAGCAGCAGGAGCGTCACTGTGCATCTGTCAGTATCTGGAAGTAGGAGTATACTGCTTCCATTTTGTGGTTTTATTACTACAGCAGTGGTGGTGTACAGCTCAGATCCTTCTGAAGGTAAGAAGTTACTGTTCTAGATTTGTGCATGGTCATAGAGTGTCATACAGTACAGTATGGTAAATACACTGCACTAGGATACCTCAGAACTGGTGTCATTAACCCAGTGCATATGTACATGAAGCAAGTGAGAAATTAAGTTAAAAATTAGCAAAATATAAGGGGAAAAACACGGGCATGGTATGTGATAACTTCTAATAGTGATGCAGTACACAATAACAGGTAAAGCAGTAAAATGCCAGTATAGCAAGGGACACAATCTGGAAAGAACTACAATGTCCAAGAGTGGGAGGGATATGGGCAAACCAAAAAAAAAAAAAAAAAGAAAACTGTTATTCATTAAAGGTGAAGGTCAACTAAAAACAAGAGTAACAGTTTAAAAGTTACAATTTCAGACCATTTAATGCAGAGACTCCTGGATAAATGAGCATCTTCCAAAGTTGGTAGTGCATTCAGAATGGTGGTAGACTTCATGTAACAGGGACCCTAGGCTTCATCAGTTTCCCATGCGGTGTGATCTGTCAGCATCATTAACTACATCAAGAACACCTCAATAACCTGTTAGCAGTCTGTATTATTCATATAAGCAGCATACAGACTTGGAGCACACACAGGGCTGCCCTAATCAGGAAAACGTCCGCTGTCCGTCACAGATCTTTTCTCAAACAGGTGTGTCTCCTAAGTTTGTGAGCTGGAGGAGAGTAGCTTTGAATAGGATAGACTAGAGTGTGCACCAAAGAAGCATGGTAAATACACTGAGAGTCAGGCAGAATTAAAACTTGTAAAGGTGACAATGCAGCAGACACGAAGACAGATATTATCAAAGAAATGATCCCAGCAATCAGCACAGGGAGCCAATGAAGGTACGTTACCAGGCAAAAAACATTTCAGTCATGCAGCTCTTAGCCATCATGACCTGAAGATACAACTGCATTTTTGGAAGAAGTGAGAAAGCAGTCTGTTGCAAACTGTAAAACAAACTCTAATCATATACTTATCGATACATACACACGTGTATCAACAGTCAGTGCAGTAATGTAGCCGTTCTTTTTGCTTTATAATTACTACTGCCGAATTTAATGCTGTCTTTCATCATAAAGACTAATTCCTCTATGCTGCTATACTTCTGGAAGTCGTCTTTGTAAAAACATAAACAAGCTAGAGCCAATGCTAAAAAAGTTAAGATAAAAATAATGTATTCATCACCAAGAAGGAAGAAAATCATGGCAAAAATTATGGGGTACCTCTCAACTCTCCACATTTTCTCAGGATGCCCAGAATTTTTCCTCTTATTTTTTGTGTTTTCCTCATAAAACTTTTGCTTTTAAGGCTAATCATTGAGTATTCAGGTCACTAAATAATGAAAGATATTTGAGTTTCAGACTTATTATCCTTCAGAAAATATATAATAATGCAAAATTTGTAATTCTAGCAAGTTTCTGTATTTACAGGAGCAATATTTAAAATCTGTCTCTATTTTTGGGTGATTGTCCCCCATTAGATTTCTTGCGCTTAGAGGTTGAGAGGTATGTGCAGCACCCAGCAGGATAAAAACACTCTCATCAAACTAAACAAATAACTCGGATGAAAAATAAAGTCTAGCAAAGCCAAATTTAAGGTAAGTTTGGCCTCCCAGGTCAAGGACAAGCATAAGGCATTCTTCAGCTATGCCCATAACCTCAAAGATAATACACAGTTGTGTGCATGGCTCATTGTTTACTCATTACACCTTTGTGGTGTGGAATGTCTCACCTCCAACTGCCTACACGCATCTTGCATTAGAGAGCATTTTCTAAAAAATAAAATTAAAAAGCATAAGATGAAGAAATTTAAATTTTTTGAGAATGATGAAAGCTATTAAAACCATGCAAATAGTTATATTACCATGATGCTAGGGCACGTCTATGGGCATGATGCCAGGGCACTTCTGTGGGCTAGACTTGTACAGGGTCCAGGGCCATTAGCCTAGTAGACACCTATGAACCAGTAATAAACTATTCTTTATAGTGATAATAGTCAGTGCTTCTGTAGTCTTTGGTAAATACTGTAATATATGATAATGCACACAAACCCCACATTATATTTTTCTAAACTTTCACAAATGTTCATCTCTTGAAAACTATGAGCCTAGATATATGTTGTTAGAACATTTTTATTAACCAGGTATGACAACAAGAAATTCCTCTGTAAGTGCATGCTTATTGAGATATTGATAAAAATATGAAAACATATGTTTAATTATATAATTAGCAATGTAGATGATACTGGATATCTCTCAAGATGTGCAACTTACAGTGCAGATATCAAAGAGTTTTCTTCAACAAAGTGTAAGGTTTCACTTAATGTCATGCAACTGTTTGTAATAATTGCTTTTCATAATTACGAACAAACAAATAGCAATGTTTCCAGTGTAGTATGATATAAACTAGCCTTTTCAGTGAATTGTCCTGTCTCCCACATTAGAGTTTAACACCATGCACCTCAATAAAAAGTAGGTCTGTCGTTTATGAAAATATGGAAGTAAATAATAAGCAGCAAACAAAGATTAATTTCTTCATTGACATCCTAGACACTTCAATCTTAGTGTCATTTTGTTAATAATGCTTGCCCTTTCTAATACTGCCTGTTATTAGCTGGTAAGTCTCTTAGTTCAGGAAGCCAAACACAAAAAACTTCTGGATGTCATAAGGTGGAATGGTTGTGAACTGGAAGTATACAAAAAAGATGTTTTAGACTTGAGTGAGTTACTGGAGTCACCTATAGAGAAGATATAGCAAACGTACTGGCAGACAAATTCACCTCTAACTTTACCCATTTCTCCCCTCCAAACACCCCTCAGGAAATACCATCAAATATAATTCCCCCTACTATCACTGAGGAACAGGTCCTCAATGCTGTCTCTAAGGCCAAGAACACTGCATCAGAGGGCCCAGAAAATACCCCAGGCTACTTCTAAATAACATGAAACATGACCTGTCAGGTGTTCTGGAATCAGCATTTAACTGTAGTCTCCAAACAGATTTTTGTGCCTAACAAATGGAGAATAGCAACAGTCAGCCCTCTGCACAAAGGTGGGCCATCTACAGACCGTGGAAACTACAGACTCATCAGTGTCAATAGTCTCATATGCAAAACCATGGAAAGAATTATCATGGAAATAATCAGTAATGACTTAAGATACCTACAGATGCTGGACCCAACCCAATTTGGTTTCATCAAGAGCAGATAATGTCTACTCATCGTGGTGGACTTCTTTGAGAAGCTCACTAAAGCAATGTATGAGGACAAAATGGTTCACATTGCATACCTTGACTTGGCTAAGGCATTTGACACAATACCCTACACGGGTATTGTTGACAGATTCAAGAGATTAGGTATAAATCTTTATGTCACCCAGTGGATAGCCAGCTGACTCATAGACAGGACCCAGCACATTAGAATTAGGGAGTCCACCTCTACAAAGAAGCCAGTTGCAAGAGGAGTCCCTCAGAGATCTATCCTGAGACTGTTCCATTTTGGCATTTACTTCTCTGAAGTCAAGGCCAGTGTCAGGGGCCACTGGCTGACCAAATCTGCAGACAATTGCAAATTAGGAGCTGTTATAGAATCCCCCACCAACACTAAGGTTCTCCAGGAAGGGCTGACACAAATAACTTGTGTCTGAGCCATGGACTAAAATGAAATGCCTTGAAATGCATAATAGTTTCCTTCAGGAAGTCATCCACCCTGGTAACTATCATATTGACAGCACACCCCTAATGGTCGACCCAGTAGTCAGGGACTTGAGGACGCACATAAACAGTAATCTAGCCTTTGACCATCATATGTCTACGGTAGTGAGGAAGTCATTCTATGCTGTGTAGTTTATAAACAAAGGTATGGCATCTAGGTCCAATGAAGTCATTGTTCCACTGTATTCAGCATTCATCAAACCTATCATTGAATACAGTGCCCCTTTGTTATGCACCTAACTATGCATATCCAACAACTGGAATGTCCACAGAGGTTCCTCAGTAAAAAAATACAGGGTATAAATAAAATGTCCAATGCATATTGTCTTAAAGCCCTATCCCTGTAGTCTGCCTCCTACAGGCTGTTGAGGAGAAATCTATCCTGGCATACAAGGCATTGTCAGACCACACCCTGATGGACCTCCTGCATATCCGCAAAACAAACAGCACCAGAATTAGCCCTTTCTAAAGACTTAAACCTTGCTTGTGATATAAATAGGACTTGCTGGGGAGACAGGTATGTATCCCAGGGACTATCCCTTCTCTGGAACAGGTTCCCCATCCATGTGAAGCAGAGTTCCTCCCTTACCCAATTCAAATGTAACTTGGGCATTGGTTGGGGAACAGGAAATTCATCCCTGGTTTGGCACTGTGTCTCTAATGGACAGAGGCAGCCTTTAAATGATTAATTTTCCAGACACTGATTGTACATGTGTCATTTCCCAAGCTCCTGCTTACACTTATCAAGGGTACCAGCACTTGTCAGAGATTTAGAATGTGTGGCTAGGCTTAAAAAGGTTCTAGTGGTCATTAGCTCAGTACACACATATGAATCAGACAGAAAACATTAGGGGTGTAACAGGTTTAAAGGAGAATGTGTGGATGATAGGAGCTTCTTAGTACTTCAAATGCATTCACAGAGCCTGTGTACTTCCGTGGAATGTATACATTCATATAAGTGCCTCTAAAGAATCCAAACAATTGACATATGTGAGGGAATTCTTACTGTTAGAGGACAATATCACATAGTCCAAGTACATCAGCTGACTCCACACTATCAAAACGTTGTGTGACACTCCACAGCATCAGTGTATAGGCAGCATACTTCAAACTGATTCACAAACACACTTAAAACAATCCTCACATGGCAAATTCATACAGGCACCATGCTTACCACTTTTAAAACTAAAAACAAGTATTATATCAAAGGAACACAGTTTGATGCCATAAGGTGTACAACTCAGGGAACACAAAAAGGATCATTTTGCAGGAAAGATGATAAATGATTGAAGCAGCCATTAGTACATTCTAGACCTGTAGTGGAATTCAGGAGTGTATGAGACAAACATAAAGCAGGTCATAAGATGGATGTGCAAACAAGAAACAAGCTGTTGGTGAGGTGAAACTGTAGCTTGTCGCATAAGTAGTGAAATAGCAAACAGGCAGAAAAGGTAGTGCCAGGTGCTCACCCTTGCTTAATATCGATGCATGCCATTCAGCTTCTGTGAAAGAACACTAGCCAATGCTAGGTAACTAGGAGATGTGTGTCAAAACAAGGTAGCCAATCAGGTCTGTGGCGTCAGCCAAATCAATCTGTGTGACTGGGTGAACAACACTGGCTAAATTTTACTATGTAACTTGGACCTGGACAAGAAGAGAAAGTTGGAAGATAGACTGACTGTTGGTTAGGCTAAACTGACCCTTGGCTATATGGAGTAATGGTAGATAGAACTGCAGGATTCTTAAACTACTTTAGAAACTTCTAATCATAATAAGTAAGAAAATTATTCAGTATGCCAGCTAATTTGATGTAGAGTCAAGGTGTTCAGCTATGCCCCCAGTAACCAAGGTTCAGGGATGGATTCAGGAAGACAGCTGGCTGGCAGGAGGAGTCTGATAAAGACTAGCAACATCCCCATAGAGCCAGAATGATGCCCTGTAACCCATGGTTAAGGGCAGGGGATATTGTTGCAGTATGTTAGATGGATGTTCACAGAAGTGTTCTTCAGTGAAGCCATTGCATGTTACTACTATAAGGAGGAAGATGCCTGTGTAAGATCACTACCATACACACTTCAGAAACATTCCTCATTAGCAGTCAAGGAAGGAAGTGGGGTTTGGGCTAAAGTACATGAAGTAGGCTGGGGCAGAAATAATACGGGCTATAGTATACCAGAAAAAAAAGAGAAAGGGATTATAAACATGCAAACTGTCACAAAAATACAGAGACCCCCCCCCCCCCAGAAAGACAGAGCTTCAGGATACACATTTCAACTTATTTTCCTTTAATACAGTATGCTATGGGGTTAATAATGCCAATTTTAACTGGTAGGCTAGACTTTGAATACGGGTGGCCACTGTGGTACAGCAGTTAGCGTTGCTGCCTCACAGCAAGAGGTTGTCCGGTTCGATGCTGGGGTGCCTTCTGTGCGGAGTCTGCATGTCCTCCCTGTGGTCGCGTGGGTTTCCTCCAGGTGCTCTGGTTTCCTCCCACATCCCAACAACATGCAGTAGGTGGATTGTACACTCTAAATTGGCCCTAGGTGTGTGTGTGCATGTGTCTGCCTTCTGTGGAAGGTTGGGCGCCGGGCTGGCAACTCGACACTGTAAAACTCCACTGCCAATCATGAGCGGACTGGTGATCAGCTGTGGCGACCCCTAACCGGGAAAAGCCGAAAGAAGAAGAAGAAGAAGGCTAGACTTTGAATACTGTGTAGATATGGCATATGTTTTTCACTGCGGACCTCTCCTTTCTTTGGGTCAGGATCTCAATATTAAAAATTCCTGCACTATAGTTTTTCTGGTGCATTATCTAATTTTATCGCAGTCAAACATCCTGATGTTCATTTCTTGCAATTTTATTTGGCTAGATGGTACCTGCATTTATTATGAAACCTTCAGTTTATTGGCTGCTTTTTCTTACTTATGTACCTGAAACCAAGTACACATCACCATTTAAGAATGTAAGGTTTTAAATTGCATTATATGTATAGGTTTATTGGTGAATACTAGGCTATCTGCCCTGAAGTGCCATTTTAAGTGTAGTCAATATTCTGAGGTCAGAATCAAACCCTGTAGCTTGTTTCTATATGGTGATGACCTTAACCATTATGCCAAACCCATCCTCAAAATGCGAGAATCAAACCCTATATATGTTGCACCTGTGAAGTAAACACCTTAACCATTAAGCCAACCTCTACTCTGTGAAGCTTTATTCCCTTTGCAGAGCAGAGGAGGGTTTTGATCTATTGACCACTGGGTTATGGGCTCAGCACTCTTCTGCTGCACCACTCTGCTGTCTCTTGTTGCTGTTCTGTCTGTTAAGCACACACACTGTATATTATTGATATGATACCTTTAGGAAGTAAGAATGAATGAATAACTGTATTTAAATGTGATTGAAAACAAGATATTCCATTTAACATTTAGTGCATTTGGCTCCCAGCGATAATATTGACTTTCATTCACTATCCTAAAAATATCTTCTGTTATTCCTTTATCTGTGTCCTCCCTTCCCAAACTGGAGTACAAATACAATCCCTGTTTAGAGAGTGATGCTATTAAGGGATGATTGGAAATGTTTTGCTGTATCCTAGAAAACCTTTTTGATTTCCTGAATGAAATTACTGTTGCAGTGTTCCTGACATATGGGTTGTCACAGCTGATGTCCAAAGCTTTACCTTCCCTAGGTCATACATCCAATGCATGACCTCAACCCGTATGCATTGGGATATTAAGATGGATGTATAAATGTAAGAATGTATAAATGTGGATCCTCAGACTATCCTTCCACCAGCCCAAAATGTACATTGTACATCCTTTGGACTGTTTGTTTGGTCATTGGTACCTTGGCTCCATTTGTCTATCTAGATAAGTGTCCCATTGAGGAACCTTCCTTTTTGTCTCTAAATTTTTTTGATAAATATTTAGATGTCAGCTAGGAGGATAAGTATGAGTGAAGAGTGCAGATTCCATACAAAGACTAGCATACCAAGTGACTTTTTTGCCTAGGCCCAGAACACGATCACAAATCTTGCTCTATCTGTTTTTTATTCATTCCAAAAACCCTTGGGTCTAATCTTTCTACTCTGAACACTTTCCTTGAGACCTAGCATCTTAAACACATGGCCCAGTCCAAGATGGCTTACTCCACTTCATCAGACATAATTCTGCTACCAAAAAAAAAAAACACTTAAGAGGCCTCAAGCAGATCCATAGTCCACTCTTTCTGACTATGGCATACCCACTGAGTTTCAAATCTAGTGGTTTATTAAGCTACTTCTCAGTTTGCCTGTTACTGAGACCCCACCAGTATGGCTCCTGAGGCCTTACAGACTGACGATACATCCAAGGGACTATGTCTTATCATTTCAGAAGGATTGCATGGAATCCCTCAAATTTTACTCCGAGAAGAAATCCCAGGCTGTCTAATAGAGGCCAGACATGGTTCTGAACCTGCAAGTCTCATCCATGTAGAGATCACACCTAAAAAGAAAATGCAGAGGACTAAGCATGTGGTCTCTCTGTCTCAGCAGCTTGAGAGAAGGAGTGGATGGAATTTTCACATGTTCTGTTTAAAGCTGTTATGTCTTTGAAGCCTTCCTCCTTCAGGTCTTCACTACCACAGGTTACTTCTGTTAAACCTACCATGTTTTTTTTTCCTCAGAAGAGGAGCAGAACTGTGACTCTGGCTATTCTGTGGACTATTCCTGAGAGCTACATTCCCCAGGACAAATCTCTTCTAATTAAGGGAACTCCCTCTTGCAGACTCTCCTATAGAGGAGGCTTCTTTTGGTGAAACTATACAGAGCATAATGAAACAGTTTGATTGGCAATCCACACAGATTTCTGATGTTCAGAAGAGGTACTACAATCTCTGGGAGATGGGTGCACCTGCTCCTTCTCCAGTCCATCCTGTACTTGAGGATTTTTAGGATGCCTTTCAGTCCACCTCTTCTGCGCCTGATATACAACCACTAGATGCTAAGAGACCAGACAGGTTTTCCAAGTTCCCTGATGACCTGAAATAGCTATATAAGAACTCTATGGCAGACCCTTCTGCAAAATGTTTCTTTTCAGATAAGCCCTCGAAGCATCTACCCAGTGCTAAAGCCCTACCTACTGATAAAGTTAATAGGGCTATGTTTAGATGGGGGAAGAAGGTTGACACCTCTGCTACCATTGCATTTAGGGCAATTAATTAATTACCTGACTCTGATGACAAAGCATTTGACGTCTGGTCTTAATTCCTTAAAGAAAGTTACCTTGGATCATTCTGCAGCAGACTCTTAGCAGCATATGCAGAGCTTACTTTTACACGTCACTCAGATTGAAAGACACAGCTTTAAGTGCAGTTGCAATATTGTGGATGCTTCTTCTAGGGCAGCTGCCACAAGGTCCATTATTCATAAATATGCATGGCTTCAAAGTCAGTCTATGCCTGAGGATTTTAAATCAAAGATTCTAGATTTGCCCTTGGATAAAAACTTACTGGTTGGCCCACATGCAGTCAGTCTTTTCAAAACACTCCAAGACTAAGGTAAGACCATGAAAGACTGCAGACAGATCCTGCTCTCTTCAGGCACAAGATACCACAGGAACTATCTAGCAAAATCTACCTTCTTCATTAGAAGGGATCCAAGGACAGTCTAGAAACACATGAAAACGCTCAGGAAAAGATACTGAAAAATCCCAAAGGAAACCTCCAGGAATCCTCCAGCTGGACAAAAACCTGTGACTACCCCTGCAGCATCCCTCCCTGTGCCCTACACCCTATTACTCCTCTTTCTAAATATGTTGCCTCTCTCCCTGGCCAGGTGGGTAGCTGTTACCACAGAGAGGTGAGTCCTCTCTATCATCAAGGATGGTCATGCCATGTGTTTGGAAGAAATTCCCACTCTGATAGGCATCACTCTGCCTCCTCCAAATTCTATATCCCTTCTGACTCCCATTATTCAAGACCACTTGAATTAGGGCAGCATCAAGCAAGTACCACACAAATTCATGGGAAAGGCATTTTATTCCGGGATTGTCCTGATCCCAAGAAAAGCGGGGCAGTGGAGACCCATCCTAGATCTGTCCATCCTGAACACTTAGCTGAAGGTTCCATCTTTCAAATCGTTCTCTCTTTATACTCTTCTATCTTTCATCCTCCCACAGGCTTTCTTAATGTCCACCTCCACATTCCGATTTGCCCCTCTTGCAGGAGATTAATCAGATTTTTCTCTGCCTCCTTGCAATTTCAGTTTACTGCTCTCGCTGGCGATTGGTCTTTCCACAGTCCCAAGAGTGTTCACAAAGTGCCTAGCACCTGTAGTAGCTTTCTGTCATTCATGGAATTCAGATTTTTCCTTACCTGGATGCCCTTCTGATCCAGGCTCTTTGCCTAGAGATTCTTCTTCAGCATATTCTATTTACATTCCATCTTCTGACAGGTCTGGATTTCACTAAAACTAGCAAAAATTTCACATGATTCCTACCGAGGACCTGGTGGTCTGGGTTGCAGGCTGGACACAGAAAAAATGCATGCCTTCTTGCCTCACCAGAAGGTTTTCAGCCTATCCAGTTACTTCCAGGACTTCTCCTCTGCAACCCCATTGCCCTGCATGGGAGATGCTGAGCACTTTGAAATTCATGGCAGTCACCATCCCTATGCTACCACTGGCTAGACCCTACATGAGAATACAGTGTTACCTGAAGTCTCTGTGGTCCCAGGACTGTCAGCCCTTGGATCCATACCTCCCCCCCCGATTCCCCTCCGTCCTTGTCTCAAAAAGGAGCTTATGTGGTGGAAAGGACAGGTCATACACAACCCAGGATTACATTTCACACCTGCTCCTCCAGGTTCACATGTACACCAATGAGGCTTGTGGGACATTTACAGGATCACACCGAGTGCAGGGGAAATGGCAACCCAGACTCCTAAAGGAACACATTAACCTGAACAAAATGAGGGCTGCTCTGCAAGCTCTTCAGATTTTCACCCACCTTTGGAGACCAGAACAGCTCCAAATGTACACAGCGAGCACCACAGTCATGTGGTACATAAACAAGAAGACACCAGGTCTTACCAACTGTGCAGGTTAGCCGAGGAGGCCTGGCATGTGGCAGTACAAATAAACATCACACTCAAAGCCATATACATCACTTTTAAACACAATGTGCTAGCAGACTGATTAAATAATTCCCTGGAGGACCCACTTGAGTGGACCTTGAACAGAGAGCTCTTCCACAACATCACACTTTAGTATGGCACTCCTCAGATAGACTTCTTTACTTCATCAAACAACCATCGGCTCCCACAATTCTGCACTATGGAGCCCTGCCCCACAGCCTGGTGGACAGATGCCTTTTCTTTCCAGTGGTCAAGGAAGTTCCTCTATGCCCCCCCCCCCCCCGCCTCTCCTTTCAAAAATTCTTCTCAAAGCACAAAAGGAGACAGCCAAACTCCCCTTACTGGCTCCATTCTGGCCGAGGCAACATTGGTCCCCCCCCAGCTACTTCACCTATCAAAAGGAAATTACAGAAGGATTGTCCTGCAGCCAGACCTGATTACTCAGGAAAAAGAATCATTGCTCCATCCAAATCTAACATCTGTCAGCCTAACCATATGGATGATAGGATTTTAATCCTTCAAATACATCTATTCTCTGAAGAGGTAAGAAGCAGAAATAGAAGCAAACAAATACACTCCAGGTAAGCAAAATAATAAAAATTCTGCTATAACCTATAACACACAGAACTTTTGAGTCTGTTGTTCTTTATCAATGCCAATCTTTTCACTGTTGTTGTATGGAAGCTATAATTTGACTACTTACCCATATTGCAGTTTTTGCTGTTTTCCAAAGAGGTGGTACAAGTCCAACAACAGGCTAGGAGACTTAGTACCAGAAAATCTTACTCGGCTAAATGGAAAAGGTTTTCCCCCTCATGATACATACACAGTCAAGCTCCACTCTTAGCACAGGTCTCTATAGTACTGCAGTGCCTTTGTGAGCTTCTTTGATATAAGTTCATTTGTATACTAGCAAAGCCTGCCTCTCTCTTAGCCCCTCCCTTATGCCTAGGCCAGAGGTCAAACTATTCCTCAGGGCTGTTCTGCATCTTAACCCCCCCCCCCCAAAAAAAAGCCCATCTCTCCTCCTAAGGATCTTAATTTTGTGCTAGAAAAGCTTACTCTGCCTCTCTTTGAAGCAGCTTCTTCTGGTTCTCTGAAATTCTGTATTTGGAAAACCATACTCCTTTTAGCCCTCACCTCAGTCAGGAGGGTCCCTGAGCTATAAGCTCTCATGGCCATTCCACGTTTTCTCATATTTTAAAGAAACATGGTGACTGTCTGGGGTAATCTGTCTTTCATGCATAGGGTAGTGTACGAACTGTCTCTCAGTCAAGCAATTTATATTCCCATCTTCTTTCCCAATCTCCAAAATGAGTGGGGGTGTGATTTTATATTCTCTGGACATTCACAGACAACTCAGATTTTACCTGGACAAAACTAAATTGTTCATAAAGACTGACCAGCTCTTTGTATCCATTATGACCCCCTAAGCCAGGACAGTCAGTCTCTAAACAAACTATTGCAGCCTGGATTTCTAAGCTATAACTTTTGTTTAATCACGCCATGGTAAGACCTTACCCTCCTGCCCTGAAGGACGTTCCACTAGAGCAGTCACTTCTTCTGTGGCTTTTCACAAAGGAATAGACTCCAGGTCTATCTTGGAAACAGCTACTTGGTCCTCTGTACACACCTTTACCAAACACTACAAAACCGATGCTTTTTTTCCAGGTCCAGGACAGCCTTTGCTAGGACAGTCCTTGTTCTTGACAGCCAACTTTCCTTCCTTCATTCTTCAGCTCTGGGAATCACCCATATGTCAGGAATACTGATAAGAATGATTTCAGTCACGACATAGTACAGTTTTGTAAGAACTTAACATAATAGTAGCTGTCCTATTGATCACTGTTGCAGTATTCCATCCCACCCGCCATTTTTTTCTTCTCTTACTCACTTCCATCTTAGCTCTCTCTCTTCCTCTGCTCTAGCCTTTGCAGTCTTAGAAAGGTACGGGGGAGTTTTCTTGCTAATTCAAGTTGCATCCCTCCTAGCTGACCACTCCCATATCTAAGTAGTCATCAGGCTGCTGGCGTGAAGATTTTCTGATGATCCATGCCCATACGTCTATCTTTATACCCCAGTGCATACGAAGTGACGTCATGTGTTGGATGTACAACCTAAGGAAGGTAAAGTTTTAGTACCTCTGCCAGACTTCAGCAGTGACAACCCTTAATTCAGGAATACTGCAACAGTACTCAGTAGGACGTCTACTGTTATGGTAAGTTCTTACACAACTGTACATTTTCCATTTATTATTCAAATTTTGTTAATAGGGGTAGAGCGCTGATCCACCTGGACCATTTTCAGGATAAGCCTATAAGAATTACAAAAACAAATAAAATTACTACTCTGGAATAGACTGGCCATACATGTCAAGCAGAGTGCCTCCTTGGCCCTCTTCAAAAGGAACGTTGATGATTGGATGGGAGATAGGAAATTCACCATGGGGATCATTTCAGTCGCCCCGCTAGACAGGGGTCCAGGGAAGTAAATATTGTGGGAAGAAATATCCAGGGAATTGTTATGGCTAGGCTTGTGTAGGCCCTAGGGTCGATAGCCTAGTACCAACCTATGAACCTTTGAAGCTATGGTCAGTGACAAGCTAATAAATATACAAAAAGGCTGACATGCAAGCCATCATAACCATATCATGCTGAAGTATGATAAAGGAAGTTGCAAATAAGGCTGTCATGCAAACTACACACCATCAGTCTGTCTATGGTACAAGAACACCGCAGTGGGTAGAGACTATTTGCAGTAAACATAATTGCTGGGAAATGAAGGAAGAGGGAATGTGCAAGGGTAAAATAAAGGCGGAAGAGAATTTAACAGCAAGGGAGGAGTATGGTGTGAAGGTAGTATTACACATATCAGCAGGCCAAAGTTTTAGGTAGCAGATAGACTTTAGGTGGGAAGGAAGTGAAACGCTGTTTCTCCTAAGTATTATTTTGGTGGTAAAAGCATTTGAATAGAGACACATTTATAAAAGTATTTATTTTAGGATGGATCTGAATTTAGTGTAGTGGGAAATCTATTTTACTCCCTTACATAGATGCTTGATTCTTCTTTTACCTTCCTTGTGTCGCCATAGATTATTTAGCTTGCCATGTCAATATCACAGTCATGTTTCTTTATGAACTCTGTCTCACTCAGTGCCACCATTCTTTTGAATATGTTTATCATCATGAACTCCAGTTTGGAAAACTTGATGTCCACACTTTCACTGTTAGTACTCATCACCTTCAGTGTTTAATTGCTTTGCCCCTTTTTTCTTTCCTTGTTCTGGTATTGTTCCAGATTTAGCATAAATATCAGTTTGTAAAACTTGCAGTACACCTGACTTGTTTGTTTGCCTTTGATGACCAGGACATTCTGACTGGGAAAAGCCCATAGCCCATTATCTACAGAAACCCGGGAAGAAATGTTCCAGCAATTTCATTTAAGATACTCATGACAAAACACATTTTATTTATAAAAATACATTAGCTATATAGTTAGTCTGATATTGACATGTACGACCTAATCTGTACTATGTATTTTATTAATCAGAGTTTAAGGTTATCACATAAATATAGAGATTCAAAATCTTAAATTAGCATAAATGCAAATTAAATACTCATAAAAGTTAAGTTACACACAAGTGTTTTCTGTCTTTCTTTCTCTCTCTCTCTCTCTCTCACACACACACACACACACACACACACACATACACACACACACACACACGCATACGCACACATTTATATACATATAGAAATGATACAGGAGACAGAATATTTTGTGTAGGATTTACCTCTACCCCATCTGGTTAGGTACCCTTCACCACTTGTCCATTCCGAGCCTGTCCTTAATTGTCATTGTGAAGGAATGTCAACTCATACCATGTGCCATTGGGTTGTTTCTTTTCTCTTGAGTACCCTTATCTTCAAGCTACTTCCTTGTTAACATCCTTCACCCCTTCTCAACAAATTGACCTTAGAAATACCAGCTGCTTTGTGTTGCTTATGACAACATACAGGAACAAAGACCCCCCCCCTTAACTCCGGCTATATGAGAGAGAGAGAGATCATTCTCTAAGTCAGTCCCTGTCTCCTGAAACTCTGCTCTTGAATCAATTAGACAAACGGATAATCTTAATGTATTAAAAAACTCTGCATTAATTATCCTTACAAGTGAGAGTAAAATATAAATCCTTCAGAGTTACTAGATGATCACAGTCTATACCTATTACAGTATGTTACAGTGTTAGTAAAACAGGTTTACTACAATGCAACTCACTGTGTTTTTAGTTAATATAGAATAATGTAATCTAATTATGTAAATTTCTATGCATTGCTGTTTAAAATAATCTAAATGGAATGTATCTAAAATTATTTCCTTAGCTGCTTCAACTATCTTTATTTAATGTACATAGATTTAATGAAACCATTTCTTTTTCTAATGTTTGTCATATTTATGCTTGGAATTACCTTTTTAGTTTGGGTCATGGTTAAAAACAGTCCTTGGACCAGCCCACCTACCCTTTTAACAAATGTAAATTAAATACAATAAGTAAATAAATGTTCTTAATAGTTGTTTATTTCCCTACATGCAGCAAGGTTGAGTTAAGTCTGTATGTGATTGGAGGATTTAGATGATGTGTAAATTAAGATTTGTACTTCCACTGAGAGTTGTGAAATGTACCTTTTTTTTTCCTCTGGTTCCTAACAAGTCAATGTTAAAAATCAACAAATCACTTTTGGCCTTACCATATTATTTTACATACTGTTGAATGCATTTACTTCAGCAGTATCAGTAATGTCTGCCTTTTAGTACTTACCTCAGGTTATTTTCATGTAAAGCAAACTTTTATTGATTTACTTCTTTTAAAATTTGAATGCCCCTAGTGTGTCTTCTATTGAAGTATAGTGTTTTAAAATTTTCGATGGAGTACTTCATAAAATTAGGCTGTTCTACAATAGTTATTTCTATGTTTAGTAATTCTGCTGTAAAGACAATATGATATGTTTTTTTTAAAGAGAGCAGCATATCTCATCCATAAATGTAAGAGGAGTAGCAAATTGTAATAATAAGTTGTTATTTTTAATAATGCCATGAGTAATAGAGCTTTTATTTTATGAAAACATTCAAGTCTGTTATTTGATTGATTAGCCAAAATGCTACATATGAGAATATAATCTCACTGACTGATCAAAATAGAAGTTCAAGTATCTGAAATACATTGTAGAGACACAGAGAGTGGATTTTTCTTTAAATTACATTTATAGTTTACAGAAAATTTGCCTCTTGGGGTAACAGATTTTACTTCATTAGGTAGAAATTGACTTTTTTGCAGTAGCTACTTTTCAAGTATGTTATTTATGAGTTGCTTGTGGCTTTGAATGAAAACAGCAGTACTTTGTCATCTGCAGATTGAATTACATCAGTTTCATCACATTGTATAAATCATTTCATCTAAACTGAAAAGGTTACGAGTTGCTATACCTAATTTCAGAAATGATGTTAAGCAGTTCCTGTCATAGAGAATAATAACAAAGGTTAAAACTGAACGAATGATATAGTCACAATTTAAGAATACAAATATTTTATGATAAATTAATGTGATTCACAGCATCACAAGCTTTGAATAAGTCTAAGAAGAGACTATAGGTCTAGGTACTGATGTTTGCCTTCAACTGTTTTTAGGTTTTTGGTACCCCTGTATGGATAGACATGAGTAAAACTTTCCAGCAGACTTTACAAATTACTGTCAATGTTAATCCCTCAAGAGTGCTCTGACCATCTGCTAGCCTAACTTGAGTATTTCTCATCCTGTTGTCTCAAAGACTTGATGTGTACATCTAAAGTCAAAGCCATAGAGCAGCAAATTAATTATGTCCAGGTCAGGGAACTATGGATCAGATCCCATCCAGCGTCACCAGAATAATGCTGCAGCATGATCTGTAATTCCAAGGAACAAGTGTCTGCTCCCATGTACCTGGCTAGCCTAACGAATCTGGTGTTCCTGATGTTTTTTCCATGAGACTGTGACTCTCCATACCACTAGTGGAAGTCATGCACTGGGGCCTTGCTGTCTCCTTTGTAACAGGAAAAGTGAACTGACATATGCCACATATTCCCATCTGTCCCGGGCTCACTGTTTTTATCTGGGTTGGCTTAAGCATAGTCAGGACTCTGTCTTTCTGTGCCATGGAATCAGTCATGGAGTTGCCATGAAGATTGATCCTTTAGTAACTCAGGAGACAGGTTCTGTTATATCATCAAATAGGAACTGAAGAGGTCAGAAGTCCAACCATGTCCAGAAGTTGAAACACAACACTTTAAACCTGCTACCAGTTTCCTAATCTACAAAATGCTAAATAGGTTGATGTGAAAGTAGAAATTCAAAAAAGCATCATCTGTTTCTGTACTGCCTGTATGAAGACTGAAAAAGTTATTTTTAGTTTGTTCTTCTTTCGGCTATTCCCAGTTAGGGGTCGCCACAGCGGAACTCAGTTCCACTAATGATTGGCAGTAGATTTTTACGGTGCAGAGATGCCAGCCTGATGCTCAACCTTCAACGAAGGCATGCCCATTCACGCATGTCTTTCGGATGCCACTCGAACGTGGGGAGGACATGCAGACTCCACAGAAGGTGTTCCAGCCGAGAATCGAACGGGAGAACCTCTTGCTGTGAGGCGACAACGCTACTGCTGCACCACCGTGATTTTAAGTAACGATAATAAATGTATTTACATATTCAGCAGACAAGTCTATCATTAGAAGAAGGACTAGGAAAATATTATCTAGCACATGGTTTCTTCTAATTTAACAATTTACATTTTAGCAATATTTATGACTTCAAAAAAAGTGTTTGTAAAAGTTAAAATAAATCTTTTTATTTCTAATTGCTGAAAATGCTGTAAATCAGTAATGGTTTCTGTTAATCTTTTTACATTTTTTAGTCAGATGTCCTAAGTCTGAGAAGTGAAAAGCCTTGATAAGAAATGTTTTAAATCTTTCATGAAATTGTTACAAAGGTTTCAGAAGCACAAATTCAATCTAATGTAGTATTTTCTACAGTGAACCTGCCTGTAGAGAGTAACTGTATACAGACCTGTGGAGTAAAGCGTTTAGATACAATCTTTGCTGATGAAAGTTTTCAGTAACAGTACAAAACAGAAAAAAGTAGACATTAATTTAAAATAGACAAAATGTAAAATGGATTGAACTGGGCTGATAGTTCATATTGTTAAAGGAAGGCAAAAATAGCTTTGTACAAGGGAAAAAAAAACTTTGAAGTTAAAGTATGGAATAAGTACAGGAAAAAGAAAGTGAGAGAAGGGGATGAATGCTAAAGCTGCTGTGGTGTTTTGTAAATAACTTTGTTATACTCGTAGGATAGTTTAAGCTTATAGAATTTGTAGAACTGATAGGAAACCAAAGGGTAAAAAGGTCACACAGACAGGTCACACAGACAAACCAATTAGTGTAAACTACAAGAAAAACCTAATGAAAATAGAGTTTTCACTGTATGATACCTTAAAACTCCTGTAATAGAGGCTCATGGGATACATTCAAATGACCCTTTAAGGACATCAAGTGTTTCAGCTGTATGGCTTCTAAATGTCCACAACTTTTTGCTTTTTCTTTTTAAGTCTTATGGATACAGTCTAGCTTTGACTAGGTTTTTCTTGTAGTTTTTACTAATGGATTAGTCTATGTGACCTTTTTACTCTTTGGTTTGGATGTTATTTGGGATATTTTGCAGACACCTTAATGGTTAGAGGCATCAATTAGGTTAAAGGACCCTGTGTTTCTAAAGTTTAGTCAAACAATCCTCTTATGCTGTGCCAATAAGGTCATAAGAAGGCCGAAACATGCATGTCCACAGTTAGTAGTGTTTGGCTTTATTGGCCTGAATGTATCCATAAAGACTTAAAAAGAAAAAGTAAAAAGTCATAGACTTTCAGAATCCATGCAGTTGAAACACTTTATGTCCTTAAACGATCATTTACATTTATCCCACGGGCCTCTATTGCACAAGGTTTAAGGTATCACACAGTGAAAACTCTAGCTTGACTAGGTTTTCCTTAGTTTTTACTCATGCAATAATAGGAAACATATTAAACAGAGAAGACATATTCAAAGAAATAAAAAAACACACAACCTGGAGGATGGAGTACTGTAGGTATGAATGAAATTAGAGCTGTAAATCCTTCTGTATATGTGGAAACAGAATGTAATGAATGACATCAACTAATAAATAAAAGTAATAATCAATAGGGTGGGTTGTATTCTGAAATCTACAGTTTGTTATATATTTTGTATTGTAATACCTTGTAGGTCGAATCATTTCATTGCAGTTTATTATTTGTGTTTACTACTAAGCACATCAAAATTAGGGACTTCCAAGATGGCTACACATTGAGTAACAGCTTAATTTCAGCTCTCCCAGTATGGAAATAGAAATTCAGAATTGAGAGCTAGTGAATTTTTATTATTATTATTTTTTTTTTTGGAAATTTCAGCAACTGTAAGTACTGCCTGGATGCCAGCAAAAAAGAAATTCAGGGAACCTGAAAGAAAATCAACCACAAAAGGTGAGGAAAAGGGCAGAATTTCGAATGATCTAATATCGAACCCAATTTCGCGAACACTGAAAACAGCAAAGCTGCACAAAACCGAATTGGCCGTTGTTGTGGCTTCGCTGTTTTCAGCAATGCGGTGGAAAGTTACAGGTTGGGTTAAGGTAAGTGTGTGATTGTGTGGACGTTCAGGTTAGGGCACGGGTTGGGTGAGTTAGGGTTAGGGTGCGGGTCAGGTAAGTGTGCGATTGTGACAGAATATGGGGTTAGGGGTGGGTTAAGTGAGTAAGGGTGCAGGTGCAGGTGAGGTGAGTGTGCGCTAGTGAGAATTTGGGGTTAGGGCGGGTTAAGTGAGTTAGGGTGTGGGTGAGGTGAGTGTGTGATAGTGACGGACCTTAGGGTTAGGGTCTGGGTTAAGGTAAGTGGATAGATAGTAGTGTATATGCAGTGTAGTATAGGATTAGATGCAACTTTTAAATGTATGTGTGTGTATTGTTGCTTTTTAGTGGCTTGTGTGTGTTTCTCAGAACAGTGGATTTTTTCCCCGGGAAAAAATTCACTGTTTTGAGGTTTCGATATTGTTAGGATTCGGGTTTTGCTGTTCGACGTTACGGCATTCAATAATGAGCTGTTTCGATGATCTGATATAGACTCGAGGAAAAGAACTGACTGGAAAGAATTATGCAGGTGTTCAGCAAAAACCAGTGCAAGTTCCAGCTTCGCTGCAAGACGTGACTTTCAGTAGCCTAGAGGAAAAAATAAGTCAAATGTACTCAGAGCTGATCAAAATAAACAAAACACTGATGGAGTATATCAACTCAAATAACAGAAGGCTGTATAAAATGGAAGAAACTTTAAACAGGTATTCAAATGAAAATGTTGAAACACAGGTGCTCAGTTGGAAGGTAGCTGGAACAAAGAAGCTGAACCACGACAAAGTAACATCTTCTTTATAAAAAAGGATTTTACTTTGTTGTGGTTTAGCTTTTTTATTCCAGCGACCTTCCTACTGGGCACCTGTGTTTCAACATTTTCAATTTCTGGGCTGGTTTGGATTTATTTGTTTGCTGCTTAGGTATTCAAATGAGGTGATAAAACTGCAAAAATTGGAGGTCAAAATGAAGAAAAGGCTGGATGAATATGAGACTGCTCAAGAAGAGATGTATAAAAAATAATAGAATTAGAGGACAGAGTCATCATCTTCTTTCGGCTGTTCCCATTAGGGGTCGCCACAGCGGATTACCTGTCTCCATTTCTTCCTGAACTCTGCATCTTGCTCTGTCACACCAACCACCTTCGTGTCCTCTCTCACTACATCCATAAACCTTATCTTAGGCCTTCCTCTTTTCCTGTTACCTGGTAGCTTCATCCTTAGCATCTTTTTCCCAATATACTCCGCATCGCTTCTCAGCACATATCCAAACCAACGTAATCTTGCCTCTCTGGCTTTGTCTCCAAACCTTCCAACCTGGGCTGACCCTCTAATATACTTATTCCTAATCCTGTCCACCCTCGTCACACCCAGTGCAAATCTTAACATCTTTAACTCTGCCACATCCAGCTCAAACTCCTGCCTTTTTGTCAGTGCCACTGTCTCCAACCCATATAACATAGCTGGTCTCACTACCCTCTTGTAGACCTTCCCTTTCATTCTTACAGGTACTCGTCTGTCATAAATCACTCCTGACACTCTTCTCCACCTTCTCCATCCTGCCTGCACTCTCTTCTTCACATCTCTTCCACACACACCGTTACTCTGAATTACTGACCCCAAGTATTTAAACTCATCCACCTTCGCCACCTCTACTCCTTGCATCCTCACCATTCCTCTAGCCTCCCTCTCATTCACACACATATATTCTGTCTTAGTCCTGCTGACCTTCATTCCTCTTCTCTCTAGAGCATATCTCCATCTCTCCAGGGTCTCCTCCACCTGTTCCCTACTCTCACTACAGATCACAATGTCATCTGCAAACATCATAGTCCATGGGGACTCCTGTCTGATCTCGTCTGTCAACCTGTCCATCACCATTGCAAATAAGAAAGGGCTCAGCGCTGATCCTTGATGTAACCCCACCTCCACCTTAAACGCATCCGTCACCCCCACCGCAGACCTCACCGCTGTCACACTACCCTCGTACATATCCTGTACCACTCTTACATACTTCTCTGACACTCCTGACTTCCTCATACAATACCACAACTCCTCTCTAGGCACCCTGTCATATGCTTTCTCCAAGCCTACAAAAACACAATGCAATTCCTTCTGACATTCTCTGTACTTCTCCATCAACACTCTCAGAGCAAACATTGCATCTGTAGTGCTCTTTCCCGGCATGAATTCATACTGCTGTTCACTAATCATCACATCCCTTCCTAACCTAGCTTCCACTACTCTTTCCCATAACTGCATGCTGTGACTGATCAATTTAATCCCTCTGTAGTTACTACAGCTCTGCACATCACCCTTATTCTTAAAAATCAGTACCAAAACACTTTTTTTCTATTCCTCAGGCATCCTCTCACTTTCCAAGATTTCATTAAACAATCTGGTTAAAAACTCCACTGCCATTTCACCTAAACACCTCCATGCTTCTACAGGTATGTCATCTGGGCCAACAGCCTTCCCATTCTTCATTCTCTTCATAGCTATCCTTACTTCCTCCTTGCTAATCCATTGTACTTCATGATTCACTATCCCTACATCATCCAACCTTCTCTCCCTCTCATTCTCTTCATTCATCAACCCCTCAAAGTACTCTTTCCATCTCCTCAACACACACTCCTCGCTTGTGAATATGTTTCCCTCATTATCCTTTCTCGCCTTTACTTGCTGCACATCTTTCCTAGCTCGGTCCCTCTGTCTAGCCAATCGGTACAGGTCCTTTTCTCCCTCCTTAGTGTCCAACCTTTCATACAACTCTTCATATGCCTTATCCTTAGCCTTCGCCACCTCTCTCTTTGCCATGCACCACATCTCCTTATACTCCTGTCTAATTTCTTCATCTCTCTGACAATCCCACTTCTTCTTTGCCAACCCAGTTAGAGGACAGAGTATGCAGGGAAAACCTGAGAATTTCTGCTCTGTCAGAAAAGGTGGAAATAACAGACTGCATTGATTTTATGAAAGCACAAATAAGCAACTACACTGGTATTCCACAGCAGGAGTTGTTAATCGAAAGGGTACATCATGTGCATGCTCCAAACCTGGCCCTGAGAATACAGTCTAGACCTTTAATAGTAAAGATGCAATCCTATCAGCAGAAGGAGTTGATTCTGGCAAAACTGTGGCAAAAGGACAAAGTACTAACAGTGGGAGACAGTAGAGTTTTTTTGGAAAAAGATTACTCATTGTACACCAGGCAGAAGAGAAGTAAATTTATTCCACTATTCAGGGAATGTTGAGAAGCAGGCATGAGATTCAAACTGCTATATCCAGCGAATTTTAGAACGTTCTTTCCTGGAGGGACAAAATAATTTTTTGATGCAGAACATGCTAAGGAGTAACTACAAAAATTTGCCCAATAAAAAGTGAGATGTGAAACAGAAGGAGATTCGGCTTTGTGTTTTTCTGGTAATAAAGACCATTGAAAACTGTGCCAGTGAAACCTTTTCCAGTGTTTCAACAGTAAATACATGAGAAACGGAAAAAAGCACAATAATTGACTAGAAGTACCAAGAGTACGTTGGAAAGGAAGCAGAGACTGGATTTGGGAGATGGAGACAAACAGGAATAAAACCAGCAACTTGGAAACTAACAAGTAAATGTGGGATTATAAAGCACTAATTATATTTATGAAACAAGGCAGAACAAGAAAACCTAGAAGTATATGACTTTTTTTACTCTAAGTAAGCAAAATGGCTTCAGTGGTATTGAGATGTATGAAGTTAAAAAGCCGATCCAATTCAATGAATAATTAAGCAGTTTATTGACAAAACAATAGAAATAAAAATATATATAAAGTAATAAACAATGATCAAGCACTTTCGTCTCCTGTATAGGAGACTTTATCAAAAACAGTGCATGCCCATTAAACAATTTCATTTACAACATCCTGGAGCCAGTATTTGAACCTGTGCATCAATCATTTTTTTTGCCACTGAATAATTCATGTAATGTGGAGTACATTATTTAAAGGTGTATTTTAAAATGACCGTTCATAAAGCAACACAATCACTTACAATACAAAAACATCATAACAATGTATAATGCTGCAAGGTATTAACAATCCTAACATATTTAATAAACTTAAACCAAAGTTACACAAGCATATAAATATTATATATGTGAATATACACATGTCCATGTATAAGCATATATATATATAAATGAGTACGTAAGTACATACATAAGGTCAGGGTCAGAATGCACATGAATATAAATAAACCTATAGTGTAATAAATATAATGAATATAAATATATGTATGTATAATAAATATGTTATAAAATTAATATATATATATATATATATATATATATATATATATATATATATATATATATATATATATATATAATACTTTGTCGTGGTTCAGCTTCTTTATTCCAGCTACCTTCCTACTGGGTACCTGTGTTTCAACATTTTCAACTTCTGGGCTGGTTTGGATTTATTTGTTTGCTGCTTAGGTATTAAGATGAGGTGATAAAACTGAAAAAATTGGAGGTCATAATGAAGAAAAGGCTGGCTGAATATGAGACTGCTCAAGAAGAGATGTATAAAAAATAATAGAATTAGAGGACAGAGTATGCAGGGAAAACCTGAGAATTTCTGCTGTACCAGAGAAGCTGGAAATAACAGACTGTGTTAATTTTATGAAAGCACAAATAAGCAACTACACTGGTATTCCACAGCAGGAGTTGTTAATCGAAAGGGTACATCATGTGCATGCTCCAAACCTGGCCACGAGAAAACAACCTAGACCTTTAATAGTAAAGATGCAATCCTATCAGCAGAAGGAGTTGATTCTGACAAAACTGTGGCAAAAGGACAAAGTACTAAAAGTGGGAGACAGTAGAGGTTTTTTGGAAAATGATTACTCGTACACCAGGCAGAAGAGGAGTAAATTTATTCCACTATTGAGGGAATGTTGAGAAGCAGGCATGAGATTCAAACTGCTGTATCCAGCTATTTTTAGAATGTTCTTTCCTGGAGGGACAAAATAATATTTTGATGCAGAACATGCTAAGGAGGTACTACAAATGTTTGCCTAATAAAAAGTGAGATGTGAAACAGAAGGAGATTCGGCTTTGTGTTTTTCTGTGCCAGTAAAAAACTTTTTCCAGTGTTTCAACAGTAAATACATGAGAAACGGAAAAAAGCACAACAATTGACTAGAAGTACCGAGAGTATGTTGGAAAGGAAGCAGAGACTGGATTTTGGAGATAGAGACAAACAGGAATAAAACCAGCAACTCGGAAACTAACAAGTAAATGTGGGATTATAAAGCATTAATTATATTTGTGAAACAAGACAGAAAAAGAAAACCTAGAAGTATATGACTTTTTTGACTTTGTTAAACGTCTAGGGGACTTAAAAGCATATGGCCTACTTCATGTCATTAATGTTTGGAGGAACACTTAGGAGATGGGGAAGAGGAAGGAAAGAGTTAACTCTAAGAAAAAAAAACTTTTTTCCTAAAAGTAATATTGTATAGTGCATGATATCTGCATGCTATAAAGTAAAGTTTTCTCATGTGTTATCAAGTCTAATGGGGATACTAAAGTAAACAGGTTCCCCTGATTTTTTTTCCTTCTTTTCTCTTTCTCCTTGTACAGTTTTAAGAAATGTAGGCACTGTGATGTAATAATAATAAAAAAAAAAAAACAAGAAATGTCTGGTCAAAAGAGTATGATACAAGAAGAAAATGATGTGCTTTTTATCATTCATGCACATGGGAATGACTGGATTAAAGCTCTTGTCTTTATTTAGTAACATGTTTTAAGAAAAAGCAAATAAATAGAAAAGAACATTGAGTATAATAAAGCTCTCCTCTACCAAAAAAATAAATAAATATGTACTTGGAGAAGCAAGCCTGTATCTGGCTATCATGTCTCAATGGATTCAATCTGATAAAAAGTAATAAAAACAGAATACTTCTTTCTTTTAATGGCTTTCTTTCAATGGATAGGAGAGAATGTCTTTGAAAACATTCAAGTGTTTTCTTTCTGGGAGAGCAATAAACATAAGACAAAACCAGACATCACTTAGTAGACACACAGGCTGATCCATGCGTCTTATCATGGATAACCTTCCTTTTAAGTTAATTCATGTTTGTGAGTATGGCTGCCAGTTTGGGACAATTGTTCCTATCAGGAACGTAAAACTTCAATATTTGAATATGTACATAGTTTTGTGTGTTAATATTAAGTTAATATGTATTTTGGGGTATATGGGGGTGTATTTTTATGTTTGAGGGTTTTCAGTAAAACAAAAAGTTTTGTAAGATGTGACACAGGCTGAAATAGATATGACAAGAAACAACTGTATAAAAGGTCAAGCTGCCAAACATTAGTGTGGGCATGTAATACAAAAGCTGGAACTAGATACTTTACAAAAAACTGTTACAAATAAAGGTTGTGAGTAATAACTTTCCAAGATAATGAGCCTTTCACCATTAGCTTAAAATGTTAATGGTCTTACAGATATATACAAAAATGAAAGAGTAGTGAACTATATTAAAAATATAGAGTGCAAATATCTGTGCCACAGCAGACAAATTTGGAAAGAACTTCTTCTTCTTCTTTTGTCTTTTCCCAGTTAGGGGTTGCCACAGCAGATCACCTGTCCATTCATGACTAGCAGTAGAGTTTTAAGGTGTCGAGTTGCCAGCCCGGCTCCCAACCTTCCACAGAAGGCACACACATGCACATACTCATGGCTAGGGCCAATTTAGAGTGTCCACTCCTCCTACAGCATGTCTTTGGGATGTGGGAGGAAACCGGATCACCTGGAGGAAACCCACACAACCACAGGGAGGATATGCAGACTCCGCAAAGAAGGCACCCCAACTGAAGATCGAACCTTGCTATGAGGTGACAACGCTAACCGCTGCACTACCGTGGCCGCCCAACAAATTTGGAAAGAACTGAACATGTAAATTTGATAAAGAAAAGTTTTCAGATGGTTATTCAGCAGAATACTTGGGGCAAAGGAAAAGGGAAGTACTTATATTAATTGCAAGAGGATCTCCAATGGTGGTAGGAGAAGATAAACAAAGATAGTAATGGCAGGTTTATAGTACTAAGGGGCTACTGGCAAGGGAAGAGGATTACACTGGCATGTATTTATATTCCACATAAAATTGCTATAAATGAGCTTAAGAAAATTCTGTGAGAAATAATCAGTTTTCAGCAGGGAATATTGCTTATAGGTGGGGACTGAAATTTGATTTGTATATAAAAGGGGGGTAGATTTCTGAAGAATTTGTGACAATATTTGGCATGAAAGATGTGAATTCAGTAGTAGCAGTTTGGAGTCATCTTCTTTTTCTTTCAGCTGCTCCTGTTAGGTGTTGCCACAGCAGATCATCTCTTTCCATTTCTTCCTATCCTCTGCATCTTCTCTGTCACACCAACCACCTGCATGTCCTCTTTCACCACATCCATAAACTTTATCTTAGGCCTTCCTCTCTTCCTCTTACCTGGCAGCTCCATCCTTAGTATCCTTTTCGCAATATACCAGCATCCCTCCTCAGCACATGTCCAAACCAACGCAATCTCGCCTCTCTGGCTTTATCTCCAAACTGTCCAACCTGAGCTGACCCTCTAAGATACTGATTCCTAATCCTGTCCATTCTTGTGACACCCATTGCAAATGCTAACATCTTTAACTCAGCAATGTCCAGTTCTGACTCCTGCCTTTTTGTCAGTGCCACTGTCTCCAACCCATATAGCTGGTCTCACTACCCTCTTGTAGACCATACCTTACGCTCTTACTGGTACCCGTCTGTCACAAATCACTTCTGATACTCTTCTCCACCCACTCCACCCTACCTTTGCTCTCTTCTTCACCTCTCTTCCACACTCACCATTACTTTTAACTGTTGATCCCAAGTCTTTAAACACATCCACCTTATCCAGCTGTACTCCCTGCATCCTCACCATTTCTGTATCCTCCCTCTCATTCATACACATATATTCTGTCTTAGTCCTGCTGGCCTTCATTCCTCTCCTCTCTAAAGCATATCTCCACCTCTCCAGGGTCTCCTCAACCTGTTCCCTACTCTCATTACAGATCACAATGTCATCTGCAAACATCCTAGTCCAGGGGACTCCTATATGATCTTGTCTGTCAACCTGTCCATCACCACTGCAAATAAGAATGGGCTCAGAGCTGATCCTTTATCTTATCCCACCTCCACCTTAAACCCATCCATCACTCCCACCGCAGACCTCACCACTGTCTCACTGCTCTCATACATATCTTATACCACTCTTATATACTTCTCTGCCACTCCCGACTTCCTCATACAATACCACACCTCTCTAGACACCCTGTCATATGCTTTCTCCAAGTCCAAAAAGACACAATGCAACTCCTTCTGACCTTCTATATATTTCTTCAACACTCTCAGAGCAAACATTGCATCTGTAGTGTTCTTTCCTGGCATGAAACCATACTGCTGATCACTAATCATCACCTCCCTTCTTAACCTAGCTTCCACTACTCTTTCCCATAACTTCATGCTGTGAGTGATCATTTTTATCCCTCAGTATTTACTACAGCTCTGCACATTAAAAAGCGGTACCAAAACAATTTTTCTCCACTCCTCAGGCATCCTCTGACTTTCCAAGATTTCATTAAACAATCTGGTTAAAAACTCCACTGGTATTTCTCCTAACCACCTCCATGCTTCCACAGGTATGGACCAGCAGCCTTTCCATTCTTCATCCTCTTCGAAGCTGTCCTTACTTCCTCCTTGTTAATCCACTGCACTTCATGATTCACTATCCACACATCATCCAACCTTCTCTCCCTCTCATTCTCTTCATTCATCAGCCCCTCATAGTACCCTTTCCATCTTCTCAACACACTCTCCTCACTTGTGAGTATGTTTCCCTCATTATCCTTTATCACCCTTACCTTCTGCACATCTTTCTGTTGAAGGAAAAAACTTTAAAGACCAATGCACGTAAGGTTCAGTTAAGGCACATTTAATAACTTGCAGCAAGGAGACAAAAACATGCAAATACAAGATTTTGCCTAACTACTAACAGGAAGTATGCTATTTTTATACTGTTTTACAAGACATGGCTTTCTATGGCTGACGTAATCAAACACAACTTTCAGTATTGTTTTACAGCAGATGTTACTCTGAGAAAAACAACCTGGCCTTGGTGGGCAATAACCCGTTACAGGCCCCTATTGTACAACTCTAACAATTCTAATACATGTGTTACATTTTATTTTCAAGGTACTTTTCTAACTCAGGCATAAGCAAATGCTGATTACAGTTCATATTTTTAAGCAGTCTTTGTTCTAATTATCTGTAGCTTCTACAGCTGTGTATCTTCTCACAGCACAAGCGGAACTTTTTGTCTAAGCCTCATAACATTTATACAAGTAGTATTGTTCTATTCATTATTTTCCTAACACAAGCAGAAATCATCTGCTTCTCAGTAAATTTCCAAGCATAAGCAAATATTTTAGCTGACAATACAAGGTCAGAAAGCATTTGCAGTTTGTACAGATTTATGCAGTATGAAATAGAATAAATGTGTTAACCCTTTACAAGCTCTGCATTGTTAACTTTAGTGTAACATTTATAAGGAACAGTCACATTGCAATTGCTCCAACCCACCTGAACAGTATTGTTTCTATAAAAACATACAGTTCCCTTTTGTGGAACAGACAAGTGCAATGTTATTTTATTTTGTGATGTAATGGTTGAGGTATCATAAATCAAGTCATTAATAACCCCCCATATGCTGTCGGCAAAGCTGTGCAAATCCAGCAATTCAAAACATTGAAAGTCTTAGTATACACATATTTAATTGCCTGGTAAGTGTTAAAGTTTGGATGCCAGTCTATGAGTAACGCTTTACGTTTATTTAGTTCAGTCTGTGTGGCTGGGAAAAGGAAAGGCCACAACAAAAAGATTATTGTCACTAGTACAGTTAACAGGATGATTATGCAATACTTCTGAGGAAAGGGTTGTTCTGCATTCCTGTTTCTTTTGGACTTTATCATTTTTACTCTTGGCATGTGACAAGATTTTTGTCCAGTTTAAAGTTTTTGACTAGTTTGCAGTGCGTCAGGTGGATCCAGGAGGCACGCTCCATTATCTTGACTGCAGTGGGTGTCGACAGAAGCACTTGATATGGACCTTCCCACTTTGGTGACGTCCAATTCTTCTTCTTTAATGTCTTTACCCAGATCCAGGTACCCGGGGGCACTGCCACTTGTTATCATTTGTTTTACAGCAGATGTTAGTCAGATTTTTTGCTGACATGACTAGATTTGTGAGAAACTTTTTGAGAAAAACAACCTGGCCTTGGTGGGCACTAACCCGTTACAGGCCCCTATTGTACAATTCTAATACATGTGTTACATTTCAATGTACTTTTCTAACTCAGGCATAAGCAAATGCTGATTACAGTTCATATTTTTAAGCAGTCTTTCTTCTAATTATCTATAGCTTCTACAGCTGTGTATTTTCTCACAGCACAAGCCAAACTTTTTGTCTAAGCCTCATAACATTTATACAAGTAGTATTGTTCTATTCATTATTTTCCTAACACAAGCAGAAATCAACTGCTTCTCAGTAAATTTACAAGCATAAGCAAAGATTTTAGCTGACAATACAAGATCAGAAAGCATTTGCAGTTTGTACAGATTTATGCAGTATGAAATAGAATAAATGTGTTAACCCTTTTCAAGCTCTAAATGCACTAAGCATATTACTAACACACACATTAATACATATTTTTCTGACACTTTCCCAGCTTGGTCCCTCTGACTAGCCAGTCAATACAAGTTCTTTTCTCCCTCCTTAGTGTCCAACTTTTCATACAACTCTCCATACGCTTTATCCTTAGCCTTCACCACTTCTCTCTCTTTGCCATGCACCTTATCTCCTTATACTCCTGTCTACTTTCTTCATATCTCTGACAATTCCACTTCTTCTTCACCAACTTCTTTCTCAGTATACTCTCCTGTACTTCCTCATTCCACCACCAAGTCTCCTTGTCCTCCTTCCTCTGTCCAGATGTCACACCAAACACCTTTTTAGCTGTCTCACTTACCAGCTCTGATGTAGTTACCCAGCTGTTTGGTAACTCTTTGCTTCCACAGGGTGCATGTCTTAACTCTTCCCTGAACTCCACCTCACAATCACCCTTTTGCAACTTCCACCATTTGATCCTTGGTGCTGCCCTCACACTCCTCCTCCTCCTCTTGATCACCAATATCATCCTACAGACCACCATTCTATGCTACCTAACTGCACTTTCCCCTGTCACCACTTCGGAGTGAATTTACATATTATTCCCCGCAAAACAAAAACTGGGCTAGGCTAGACAGAACTAACATTTTACAGGACCATGTACATTTAATTGAAAGTTTTGATATGCATCCAATAACTATTTCAGATGATGTGTCAATAATAACTAAAATAAAAACACAGGGTAATGAAGTAAAAATGATACACTTGTTTTTTCCTGCTTATCTGTTGAAAAGTGAGGAATTTAAAAAATGGTTAGTGGAAATTATATAGGAGTTATTACAGAAGACATAAATTTCTTCTGAAAATGTAGCTAGGGAGTGGGATAAAATTAAAGTGGAGTTTAAAAATAGGGTGGAAAAAAAGAGAGGTATGGTTAAGAAGCAACAATAATTATTTAGAAGGACTGACAAATGTTAAAGTATTGCAAAATAGGGGGAATCTCACAAAGCAGGAAGAAGAGCAATTGCAGAGTGCTAAGCAGAAAATAAAGGATTACCTTGATAACATACATGAGTTTGGAAAGATTTCTGTTAAGCAACTGTTTTTGATAATTTCAGAGCACAAAAACGTATAACGTGCAACGACTCAGGCAACAGAAAGTAGAAAGGGTTGTTGCCAAGCTTTGGGAGCCTTTAACAAGGAAGACAACAAGAGATCCTGTACAGGTACTAGAAATATTTCAGAAATTTTATGAAAGTCTGTATAAAGCAGAGAAATATGGAGATCAATAAAAGGTACAAACGGAAATATTTATGGAAGAATTAAATATACCAAGGTTAGAGTTAGATGAGGCTCAATTACTAATAGTTAAGATAGGAGAAGATGTGATTAAAATGGTGATGTATAACTAATCAACAGTTTGGAAGACAGGAGGGAAAAAAATGATAAAGATCTGGAATGTTTTGTTTAACAGTATTTTAAGAGGAAAAGAAGCACTAACTTCTTGGAAGAAAGCAGCGGTGGCTGTAATACCTAAAGAGGGTAAAGTCCCATCTGATCTAGCTTCATACAGGCCCATTTCAATTCTAAACCATGATTATAAAGTACTATTGTCTATAATGGTTAAAAGAATGGCAAAGGTGATGCCAAAATTTATAGACATGGATCAGCATGTTTTGTGTTGGGGAGGCAAGCAGAGGGAAGCTGAATGTAAGAAAATACCACCATTGGCTTGGTAAGTCTTGATGCAGAGAAAGCATTTGACAGAGAAAACTAGGAGTTTATGAACAGGGCAACGCAAGCATTTGTATTCCCTGATAAAACTATAAGGTTGATTAGGAGGATATATGGGGGATCAGAGGTGAAAATTAAAGTGGGTGGATTTTTCTCTGACAATTTCTGTTTGAGCAGAGGAACCAGGCAGGGGTGTCATCTTTCCCCCTTGTTATTTGCACTTTATTTAGAACCATTGGCAAAGAGAATAAGAGACTCAGAGTTTCAAGGATATAATTGATATGGTAGTCAAGGAAAGTTGGTTCTGTTTGCAGATGATATTATTTTATACTTGATAAAACTAGAAAAGTACATTTCAGTGCTGTGGAACATTTTGAAGCAGTTTCAGATATTTTCGGGGTACAAAATTAATGAAGCTAAACAAAGGCAATAGCTGTAAATTATGTGCCCACACATGAATTGGTTCAGCAATATCCATATTTATGGGGACGTGCTAAATGAAGTACTTAGGAGTATGGATTAAAACGGTTTCTGGTGTGGCAGCTAAGGATATGTGGGAAGAGACTAAACAAAAGATAATACAGGAAATTGTGAAATTGAAAAATCTATTATATGGATGTGGATAGCAAGATACAAGCAGTTAAAATGTTTTTAGTCCCTTTAATTTTATATAGAGGTCAGGCATATTTTTATCAACCAGAGGAAAGTTGTGGACAGCAATTAATAAAGAGTTGAAGGATTTCATCTGGAGGGATAAGCTGATTCTTCAAACTGAACAAGGCTGTTTGGGATTGCCAGATTTAAAGGGGTGTTTGAGAGCCACACAGTTAAGACTCCTGTATGTAGCACAAGTAGAAACCTGTAATTCAAAGTAGAAAGGGGTGATGATGAATTGGGGGGAAGCTCAAGAAACAAGGAGAGACTAGGATTTCGGATGCAGATCCTTAAGGAGAATAACAATAACCATGCAGAATATTATATGTGTAGTGTAACAGAAAGTATTCTAAGTACTAAACCAATACTGGAATGGAGAAAGAAGATTCTACCAATAGAGATGACTGCAATTAGGGATGCAGACAATGGGCAAGTGAGTGCTGAAATTTATTGGAGAAAACTAGTAAAAGAACCAAGGTATTGGGAACAAATAACTAGTGAGGGAAAGGTAATAAAATGGGAGGAGGCCAAGAATTTATTTGGACTGCAGGACAAAGCTTGCCATTCCTATCAAGGACTGATATTAGAGTATAGGCAAAGAATAAGAAATAGGAGGATCTTAAGCAAAAGGCCAGCACTGGCAGAGTTTTTAATAGAATCTAGAACAGAAGCTGATGTTAAAAAAGGAATAATTAGTAGAACATATAAAATATTGTATAACTATAAGAATCAATCAGAGGAGTTTAGAAAAGATTGGGAAGAAATATTGGATAAGCAATTCCCAAAGAAACAATGAGGGGCTATATGTATGTCTCCCAAATATGCAACAAAGTGTAGAAGATTTAGGATCTTTGCATGGAAGTGTTTATACAGGTATTTTTATACCCCAAGTAGACTCCAAAGAATTTTCCTCAGGTAGACAGCAAGTGTTGGAGGTGTGATGGAGAAGAAAGGGGAAACCGGGAACATATTTCTTGGGAGTGTAATGTGTTAACAGACTTTGAAGATTCCCTGCAGACTGCTCTGTCAGAGATCCTGGGTGAGCAAGTTGGTATAAATAAGGAAATGATTTTTGAGCAATGTTACAGAACTGGAATTGCCTAGATGTAGTGAGGCTTTGTTAAGTTTAATTATGATGGCTGCCAAAAAAAACAATACTAGAAAATGGAAATCGAAGTCTAAACCAACTTTACTAGAAGTAGTGAATATAGTAACAGAGATAAAAGAACAGAAAGTGGGATCTAGAAAAGAGTAGGAGCAGATTACATAGGAAGAAATGGGAATTATGGGAATAATACATGGAGAGGATGAGAAAGGTTTAAAATAAGGCAGGATTTGAATGAGCTATGTAAGAGTTCACTGACAGTGGCTGGATAGATTATAAGTGATGTATAATATTTGCAACTACAATTATGTCAACATGGTTTGTGATGTATAATGTTTGCAACTAAAATTATGTCAGTATGGTTTGTTTTCATTTATATAGATGTATGCCTATGGCTTATGTCATAATTTAATAAAGATATTTCTTGTTTAAAAAAAGCACATAGCTGTTAAAAGAAAGAAGAAACAATGTATGATAAAATCACTGTTAAAGAAGAAACAATATATGATAAAAACATAAAATGCAAAACAATGTTGCATTTTTATCAGTAAAACCTGGATAGGCTTTAATAATTAAATAATATTCCAGGAGTGCTTAAAAGAGCCCACTATGTCACAGTCCCGCAGATACTCTGGTAGTGAATTGCACAGATGTAGGGTTTGGTATAAAAAGGCTGTAAGCTAGATATATCATGTCACATCATTTATAGTCTCCTGACAGAAGACTAATTTGGTCAAGAAGTGATCAGCAGTTATTTCATATAGACTGGACCAATATCTTGCAGGGATATGGTCATCTGTGCTCGAAGATTGTATGTAATTCTTGACACCAACCACCAGGTGTTACTGTACATAGGTTCATGAGTTCATAGGTATGTACTAGGCTATTGGCCCTAGGGCCTATATAAGCATAGCCAACTTTTGCCACCCAAGAAAATTATTTTCCTGTGCCCCTGTCGAGGAGAACCACAGAAGTGATCCCCGGGGTGAATTTCCAATTTCCCATCCAGTCATCAAGATTTTTCTTGAAGAGTGCTAATGGAGCTCTGTTTGATATAGATAGGTAGTTTGTTCCAGAGTATGGGTAGCCTCTGAGACAGGAATCTATCCCTCCAGCATGTTCTGTTTATTGTGGTGACAAGGTTTAGGTCCCTAGAGCGTGTAGCCCGGAGGGATTGGGATTTCTCTAAGTGGAGCATGTCCAACAGCTCTGGGTTTGACGTAGCTTTGTATGTTAGGCAGAGATCGATATGTAACGGAGTAAAACTGGAGTTTTTTGAGACGGTCTGTGTAGGGCAACTGTTTGAGGATGGTAATCCTCTTTGTGAGGTATTTCTGCAGCCTTTCCAGTTGTTGTAGATGTCTTGTGAGGTACACACCAAAATGGGCATTGTACTCTATAATAGGTCTAATGAGTGATGAGTAGAGGGGAACAATTACCTCTTTTTTCCTGGATGAGAAACCTGTTGTGATGAGGTGCGACACGTAGAAGGATTTCCTGACTACTGTGGTGATGTGATTATCAAAGGAGAGACTACTGTCCACCTATGTCCCAAGGTCTCTTATCACACTTTCGGTATTAAGTATACTACAGCCTATGTTGCAGTTCATGGGTACAGAGTTTTTACCAAAGAGGATGACAATGCACTTTTTGGCAATGAGCTTGAGGCCATGGCTTTAACACCAGGCATCTGTCTCAGTGAGGCCTTTTTGTAGGATGTCCACATCGTTAGAAGTTTCGATTATGGCTCCCAGTTTGCAGTCATCTGCAGACTTCATTAGCCAAAGACCTTCTGTGTTAGCCTGTACTTCAGAGAAGTAGATACCAAACAGGAGAGGACCCAGGACTGAACCCTGTGGTACCCACTTTTCACTGGTCTGAAGTTGGATTTGGAGTCTGCTACTTTCACAGTGTGGGTTCTGTCCATGAGCCAGTTCGCAACCCATCTTGTGACATAGGGATTTATACCTAGTTTAGTGAGTTTATCTATAATTAAAGAGTAGGGGATGGTGTCAAAAGCCTTGGCAAGATCTAGATAGACTGTGTGAACCACCTTACCCTCATCTATGGCTTTGGTGACTGCTTTAAAGAAGTCAGTCAGGTTTAGGAGACATGATCTGCCTTTTACAAACCCGAACTGGGTGGGGTCCAGAGTTTGGAGATTACCAATGTCTTTGTTTATGAGTTCCATGATGATACGTTCCATGGCCTTGCAGACCAGGCTCGTCAGGCTAATGGGGCGGTAGTTCCCAGGGTCTGTCATGGCTCCCCCTTTGTGGAGTGGGATAATCGTCACGGTTCACCATTCAGTGGGTGCAAAGTCTGAGGTGAGGCTATGATAGAACATGTTACTTAGGAGGGGTGCCAGTTCGTTCTGTAGTTCATGTAGAACACAGCCTGGGATATTATCAGGTCCCCTGGATGCTGTGTTCTTGGCTTGAAGAGTGTGTTTTTTACCTATACAGCCGTGATTACAGGAACTTTGCATTCTTCCGGTATAGAGATGGGCCCTCTAGGGGGTGAGAGGGAGGTAAAGTTAGCACTGAACCTATCTGCCAGGATGTTGACAATATCAGTTGGTTCTGTATATTTAGTGCCATTGTGCTGTAACTCAGAGCAGATCTCAGTATTGCCATTGAGATTCTTGACATAGCTATTGAATGCTTTGTGGTTGTCGTTAGAGTCAGTGGCAATTTTGTTTTCATAATTAGCTTTGGAGGATTTTATGAGGGATCTCAGCTTCTTACTGAGGCTGACCAGGGAGCTCCTCCAGTCATGGGATTTTACTCTTTTTTGCAACAGTTTCTTTCTTCTGTTGTAGAGTTTGTTTATAGCAGAGGACCACCAGATTGGCTTCCTTTTTTTGGAGGATAGCATCTTGGTTCTGTTAGGGATAGCATGATCCATGCACTCGTGTAAGTGCTTATAAAGTGCATTTGTGTAGGATTCAGCAGTCGTACCTCTATTGTCCGTCTGCATGGGTGTCATGAAGTTTGCCACTTCTGTCTTAAGAAGTGTGAAGTTGGCTGTGGAGAAGTTTTTTACGGTGGTTTCCTTAGTTGGGGATGGGGGCGGAATGTGGAAGTCTAGGGTGATTAGCTTGTGGTCGGATCTGACCAACGAGGAATTGACCTCCGGTGTGGAACACAGGTCACCCATGTTGGTAATGACCAGGTCTAGGATATTGCTTCCCCTGGTGGGGGTATGAATAAGTTGATCCAAGGCGTTGGAATTTATGAATTCCAGAAAACGTTGAGCAAAAGAGTATTTTTTCCAGTTAATGGTGGGGTAGTTGAAATCGCCCATTATTAGGGTGTTGGGTTGTACCCTAATATTTTCCAGTGTATCAAGAAATGGAGTGGGAATCCTGGGGCATGGTGAGGGGTCTGTAGCAAGCTACAATTTGTGTGTTTTGGTGGTGTAGGTTTTGAGGGACTATGTGATGAGTGTGGTGTGGTGCAAGTGTTTACCTTCTCCTCTTGGCTGTCTAGTCCAGTCTTGGGTGAACAGAGCTTTGCATTCAACAATATGAGAATAATATTGTTGTATCAGGTAATACCATTCAGCTGCCTTCCATATTCATTTCTGTCCAGGTCCCCTAACTTTCCCAAAAGTATAGTTAAAATCCCTAGTCATATAACCTTTGAGTTTTATCAATAAATATAGTGTAATTTTTTTCATTAAGTTCAACATGTTTGCAGCATTAGTTGAAGCAACCATATCGCACAGCATAACATTCCTTCTGTTTACTTACAATTTACAGCATACATTCTTACTTGGGTCTATTATAATGAAGTTCAGTAGATTGATATTTTCACATTTCTTTACCAATAATGTTGTTTTGTAACATTGAGTTCAGAAAGACCAGAAAAGTCTCTTTCCCATCTTATTCTAAAGTTTTACTTGTTGTGTCTATAAATATAGCTCTCATATAACAAGCAGTATATGTCTTTATCCATTTCTTGTAACCCTTGTAAAACGATATATGCTCATATTTCATTTTTATGCTGAGATCCATAGATATACATCTATAGCTTCATCCTATATCCCTCATCTCTTTCTTCTTTCCTTTGTAGTTCTTCTTTCCTATTTGTTTTCATCACTCCTTCCTAGTAGAGTTTTTTCTTCTACCTTTTCTATTCTCCCAAGAATCATCAGTGTTGATGCTTTGTAAAGTCTCATAATTGTTAGTAGTTTCCAACAGTGATATTTCTTGCTTGTTGTATAGTCTTTAGTTTACATATTCCATTTATTTTTCTAGTCCATCCACTTCCATTTGCAAGGTTCCCCTTGTGTTTCATGAACTTCTGTTTTCTTTGAGTACAAGATCCAGTAATGGCCTACCTCACGTCACATGCATTTCACAATAAATTTTTATTGCCTCACTCTCACACACAATAAAAATAGCTCTTTTTCTTTTTGTTTCTTTTGTTTTTTTCAGTGGGCAAGTAAATATTCATGACTGACAGCAATAATAACTCTTAGGCTGACCATACTATCTTAACAGTGCAAAGATTTGCATGTATGAAAATAACATTTAGCACATGTAGCTCTGCATTTTCACTTTTTAATACGGCATAGATTGTTTTTAGAAATTCTCTATCTTCACAATATACCTCTAGTTCTTTTTAATACCCACAGCTGAAAAAAAAAAGAAAAAATGTCATTGTTTTTACCTCAGAATGTATCTTGTGAAATTTGACCAAAGTAGTATCACTTCATTGGTTTTAAAGTCATCAGTCATACTGTTCATATGTTCCAAAGACACACTGTGTACAGATTCATTGCCCAGATTAACTAATATTCTAACATCGTTTCTTTGCTCCCAGTGAAATTATTTCCACTTTCTAGAAGTCCTAATTGTCTTGAGGCACTAGTCTGCTCTTAATGCAGCAAACCGTACTACGGTCCTTCTTCCAGTTTGTGTAGCCTTACTCATCCCAGGATGTACTAATTAAGCAATCAGTGTGTTTTGCACACAACAGTTCCAAACAGTGTTGTCTCTCCTCCCCATCCAGGTGTGTTCTGCATTACTGCATCATCACTGCAGACTGTTCTTTAAACTGCATATCCCTTTGTGACAAACCCACTGTTTGTTCAGTAACATTATCTAGTATTTCTACATTTTTATAGAAGAGTTACACTGAGAATCAGTAACTTCCTATTATCAGCATATCATCTGATAATGGCCTTTCCTCTGACTATGTTTTCTAGATCTTAATGTTGCTGTTCATACCAACTGTTTTTTTTTTTTTTTTTTTTTTTTGCATAGGCACCATCCTCACACTATGAAAGTCTGCAGTTACTTGTCTGCAGCAGAGTAAAGGGATTTCCCTAGTACACTAGCCTTGTTACACATAGACATCAGTAATACAAATGTAGGTCTTCCCTGAAAAACTGATTGTTGGACTTGTAGGACCAACTCAGTCAAGAGAAGCCAGGTAAATAAAACAAAGACAGTTCCTGTAGCCTATTAATATAGTTCAGGTTTACTGCCTCCTGTTTTCTTTATTAAGACACTGTGAACCTTCTGAAGTTATCTTAGGTTTCTAGTTTTTAGATTGCAGAATACAGCAGTATATCATGACATGGGTCTGGTCAGGTAGATGTGTAGAAGGACAGTGACTTCTTGAAATCTGTTGAATTATATTTGTACAGCTTCTGTTGTATATACAATTGAGTATCAGGTGTGTACATATTCTGCTGGCTATACCATTGAGTATCATGTTTGTACAGCTTCTCCTGAATATATATTTATCAGATGTCTATGACTTTTGAATATACCTTTGAGTATCAGGTATGCACAGATTCCACTGGCTATACCATTAGCAGGTGAGTACAGCTTCTACTGGATATACCTTTGAATATCAAATGTGTCCAGCTTCTGCTGGACACACCTTTGAGTTTTAGGTGTACAGATTCTGCTGGATGTACCTTTGAGTATCAGGTGTATACAGTTTCTGCTGGATATACCCTTGAGTATCAGGTGTGTGCAGATTCTGCTGAATATACCTTTAATAGAGGTGCACAGTTTCTGCTGGATATATCCTTGAGTATCAGATGTGTACATCTTCTGATGGATATACTTTTAAGTATCAGGTGTGTAGAGCTTCTGATGGATATACCTTTGAGTATCAGATATGTTCAGAGTCTGCTGGATATACTTTCACCAGGTGTGTACAGATTCTCAGAATCTGATTCTGGTGGATATATCTTTGAGCATCAGGTGTGTACAGCTTTTGATGGATATACCTTTTTGTATCAAGTACTTACTGATTCTGCTGGATATAACTTTTGAGTACCAGGTGTATACAGCTTCTTTTGGATATACTTTGAGTATGAGGTGTGTACAGTTTCTGCTGGATATACCGTTGAGCAACAGGTGTGTACAGATTCTGATGGTATACCTTTGAATATCAGGTATGTTCAGAGATATAGTTGTATCATGTGTGTACAGCTTCTGATGGAAATACCTTTGAGTATCAGGTATGTCCAACTTCTGATGGATTTATGGATATACTTTTGAGTATGAAGTGTGTACAGTTTTTGATGGATATACCTTTGAGTATCAGGTGTGTACAGCTACTGATGGATATACCTTTGAGTATCATGTGTGTACAGTTACTGATGGCTATGCCTTTGTGTATCAGGTGTGCACATATTCTGCTTGATATAATTTTGAGCATCAGGTGTGTACAGCTTCTGTTGGATATACCTCTTTGTATCAGGTGTGTACAACTTCTGCTGTATATCAGTCCCATATAACTTTGAGTACCAGATGTGTAGAGCTTCTGCTGGATACACCTCGAAGTACCAGGTATGTATAAATTGTACTGGATATACCTTTGAATATCAGGTGCACATAGACTGGCCTTTACACACTTTAGCAGTGCCTCACTGTCAAAGCTGAATTTATTGTTTGTAGTAATTCCATTTTTTTCGTTATCTGTTTTTAGTATCTCTCATTAATTATGTTATCAAAATATGTACCTTTTTTCCCAAATGTGATGATAGTGTATTTAGTGTCAGCAAAAGTGAGGTGCCTGATTTTGTAATAGACGTTGAATTTTGCCCTGCAGTACTTTGCATGAGGTGTGCACAGGTGGTAATATTATTCACCAGCACATTTCGTTAAGGATAATTCTCCATCCATACTTATAGCTAAGAAAGAACAACTGTAAGTGTTCCCAACACTGAGATCTAAGGGATTGTACTGGATATCTCAGCAAGTTTGGATAAATATTCTGCTGTTCTCATTTTGTGCAATCTCCCCAACAAGCAGTTATTTACCCACCAGATTAGCAGTGTTGAGTCAAACTGCTATAGCAGTAAGGTGAGCTGTGTCAAGTGCCTTGGGAAGATGTTTGCACATGCCATTGTTACCTTCTCACAAATGAGACCAAATTAAGTTTGGATGTTCTTTGCTTGAGAGATCCATACTGTTCAAAAGTTATTATAGTAAGACTATCATTGCTACCTAGGATTACTTTCCAAGTCATACAGCTGTAAAAAATAATGGAAAACTGATTGGTTTGTAGTTGTTAAACATGAAGTCTGAATACTATTTTTTGCCACTGCATTTCTTCTTAAAAGAGTGTTTACACGTATCCTCATCCATGTGAACAACGTTTTGCCCATGCGAATACCCTTTTGCCTATGTGAGTACCCTTTTATTGAAAACAGAAGTTTTTACAAAATTTATGTTTTAGAAGTCCTGCCAAATATAGAATTCTAAAGAAACATTCCTTCCATTGTCCTACATTAATTAAGATATTGGTTGAGGACTGACATAATGGTCAAGGTGTTTACCTCACAAACACACAAGATACAGGATTTGATTCTCACCTTTGAGGGGAAGTTGGCTAGACTTAAAATGACCTACATGGGCAGCTATCCTAGTACTTACCTATAGTATTATACTAATTATTATACCAAGGACTACAGGAAGTATTTACACTATTGAGTGTAAAAGTGCTAATTAGTTATACCAATTGATTAATTACTTAATTAATGGTTTTACTTTCAGTGATGTAAGTATGCTCTGCTGCCAGTATTAATTAGAGCAGGATGATGAGGGGGATGTTTTTGTAGCACTTCCTCATTCATCAAATGTTTTGAAAAGTATGTTTGTTAATGTACCTATTATTAAACAAACTTCAGAGACACAAACAAGTGTTTGTCTGCATAAAGATGCAGGGTTCTCCTTGTTTATGGGAGCTTATGTAGCCGTATGCCGGACTTTTAGAATATGTCCATTTATAAAGAATTTATTTCTAAGAATGAGTGAGTAATGGTTCCATCAGAGTATTTCTTTTACTGCTGCAGAAACTCCCGGGAATAGTGCTGGACACTTGGAGATAGTGTTCTTAATCTTTCTTATTTTATCCTGGTTTTCATCTTCTTTGCATTGCTGGGAAGGAGGAGAACTTCCTACTTGAGGGGCAGGTGTATAGAACTTGTACAGTACAGTCATACCCTTCACATTACCTTAATCTCATTGCCTACTGGTAACCCCATCTGATTTTAACAGTAGTATAATTGTCATGTCAGTCTGTATGTTACCAGAGTCATTATGATATACACAGGGTTATACAACTGCAAGTCCATGAAGCATCTAACTGTATAGGCAATAAAAGTAAATAAGGGTAGATTTTACAGAGCAAAGCATGAAGAGTGATAAGTACTAAGAAGTACACAATTTCTTCAACAGATCTAACCGTTACCATTAATGTACAGTTTGTTAGAAGCCACTGCTAATATGGCTGAATTTTCTACTATAACTAATTTCTATGTGATTGAGATATATATATATATATATATATATATATATATATATATATATATTGGATTAAGTGCAGTACCTCATAGCTGTTGAAGTGGTCAGCATGTTTTAAGTGCTGTGCTTTACATCTTTGCTGTCATAACAGAGTGGTGAGTAGTTTAGCCCTTTAGGAGAGTTTGCTCTTTCCTTGTGGTTCTGTGAATATGATTATTATTAAATTTGTTCAGGGTACAGAGGTTTTGTCTCTTCATGCCAGTAAAACATAGTTTTTAGTCAATTACTTCTTTGTATTGGTTTTAATTTATTATTTTGATGTATGTATGGATGGCGCAGCAGTGCAGCGGTAGCATTGTCTCCTCACAGCAAGAGGTTCTCAGGTTCGATTCTCGGCTGGCATGCCTTCTGTGTGAGTCTGCATGTCCTCTATGTGTTTGTGTGTGTTTTCTCTTGTTTCTCAGGTTTTTCTCCCATAGTACAAAGTCATACATCTTGGGTGTTTCTCCCCAGGCCTCTGCTCAAAATTGGTATCGTTCCAAGTCGGACTTCCCCGGTAAACAAAAGTTAAATAAATAAATGTAGAATCATATCTGTGCTGATTTTAGTGACTTTCTGGGCTTTAGGATAAGTTTTAGTGCTTTCATTGTGTAGGCATCATTCTCTTTGCATAACCTATAAATTACCAACCTTGAATATGAATAACATTGAAGAGAATGGGAGCTTCATCCATTACATGGCTGCTATAAATGTATGGATAGAAACATTATATTGAGAGGTCACACTCGCTAAACCAGTAATGCTTGTTTTGTTCCAAGACATGTCTGAATCATGCTAGTTTGCCGAAACTTTCACTTGGCTCCTGAATTCTATGATTGTTGGCAGCACTTCTCTCTGATTGGTACTGGTAACCTCTAAGGCCTTCTGTCTAGAGAAAATGAGCATTATTATCTCCAGAGATCTAAAACAACAGGAATATGTGCAAGATAACTGGTCAGCAAGACAAGAACATCTGATATTAACCAAGCCTGATCCCAGAGTGGGGCACCCACTTTGCTGATTACCCCAGAGTGGGGCACCCACTTTGCTGATTACCCAGTGACCGGATTCACTGAACAAGGCAGACCAAGCAGTATGTGGAATAGATCAGACAGAGGTGCCCTATAACTTTCCAATAACCTTTTCTGCTGTATCCAAAACCTTTTTTGCGGGTGAAGAACTAGTGAAAGTCTAACCTTCCATATTTCCATTGATGGCAAAGTAAAAGTCACCTCCCAGAACCACAGTATCCCCAGCTCAGGCAATGTTTTTGTTTTGTTTTTACTATGATTTGAGGGGGCTGCTGAACAAGTTGGTAAAGATTTATTTTTTGCCACTAAAGTTCTGGGAAAATTTCCTTGAAAATGTAAGTTTTGGTAACACATATCCAATAAAGAAGGCACATGAGGCAGTTTTGATTGAGCAGTAGTTTTTGAGATCATGTCATTATTTAGTGTCTCCGGTCTTATTTACAAATGAGCTAATGTAGGTTTGCGATGGAGATCAAACATATGTGTTTCCAACCACCCACAACGGGGTTTGACTTAAATAGTATATTGTGACTTAAGAATTTATAATTAGAAAAAGTTTTCTGGCCTGTTTTCATTGGAACATCTCTGAACAAACATATTATTTATCTACTGATTGCTTGATTTATTAACCAGGTAAGTGTACTTGTCTTGGGTTCTTTTTCAGTTTCTGACTGTGGTACAGCTTAGAAATAAATCATTGCTTGTTTCTCGATGCACATCACTTTGGACAAAGAATGTGGTTTGATGTGAAATTCTAATAATGTAGAAAGCAAAAAATGTTGAAATTGCTTCAAATCTTAACTGAAAGAAAAAGCATACTTTACAACTAAAAATAATACTTTGATTTCTGCCAGATAGAGAGATGAGAGTGGTGCAGTAGCTATGCTCAGAACTAATAAATATATTGATGAAGTATATGCCATTAGGATATTACACAAAATACAGAAATGTTGACAGGGTCACGCTAGCTGTTTCCCAGTCCTCAGTTCAAGACACATTGCCTGTTATGAGTGACTCAAAGGATTTTTCAGTGTGACCATGCAGGGGTATAGTCATAGTTTTAGATGATCTAACAATGGGTGGTCAGTGCTGACAAGCTGGACCCAAACTGTGATGTTTACAAGAGTAATCTATTGTAAATAAGTGCAGAGCTTGCAGGTTGCAGGGAAATGAAGGCCATCTAATAGACAAACTCAGTGAAGAGCAGCTTGGGTTGGTGCCTGGCCTTCTGATTCCTTACCTTGTCAGACACTGTTTCAGGATTGCACAAAAATACCTTCCTGTCAGCTCCATCATTGCCACTATTCAGAACCTTCATTTCCTGGGATGTAATGAAGTTCTTAGGTTTCTTACATGTTAGCCTGCTGGGGGCTGCTGGACGGAAGCACTGACAACTGCAACATATTTAATGTTGTACTGATTTGTGACATGATATGACCTCAGGAACACTTAGAATACATGGGACTTGTGCAGTGATGTATGCCTCATCTCTGCAAGTGGGAAAAAACAGAGGAGAACATGCTGTGAGTACAACCTTCTAGTTCAGTGTGCGTCATGTCACAACTTACAGTGACAAGCGAGGGCATGTCCTGAAGCACAGGAGTTAGATCAGTGTGGCACTGAAGGTATCCAAAAAATGTTTGAAGAGAGCCTTATAACTGATCACCTGATATGCAAAGATCACATTTCTTTTATTTGCAGTGACTGTTGCATAAAGAGATCTGTATGCATGTGAGAGTGTGTGTGTGTGTGTGTGTGTGTGTGTGTGTGTGTGTGTGTGTGTGTGTGCGCGCGTGTGTGCATGTGTGTGCGTGTGCGTCTGTGTGTGTGTGTGTGTGTGTGTGTGTGTGTGTGTGTGTGTGTGTGTATATCTGTACATGCATGTGTGTGTGTATTATATATTCTTACCATGGACCCAAGAAAAAAGTTTTATAAAACATGTATTTTATTAATTTGGTAGATGCTTTTTAGTTGTGTTGTTTCTTTGTCATCCAGAGTTTATCTGCATCTTTCGCATATTATCAAAGTTAAAATTCTCTTGTTTTTATTGGAATCATGATTGCCCCCAGCCCCACCCCACCTCTATTTTGATTTAGACAGTGAATGACAATGAGTGAAGATAAAGTTGCACACATTTTTATACCTGGAGTTACCAGCTAAGTGCACTCTTTAGTGGATAGTCAAGCCTGCAAATTGTAATTCTTCACAGTGCTGTACTCTTGTAAACAAATTTAAATAAATATATAAATAAAATGTCACATTATTCTGAGAACATTACTGGAATATTTCAGATGCTTTCAGAGATGTGACCCTGGTGCTGCTAGATTTCAAAAGTGATCCTACAGAGCTACTGTGGTGCTTTGATTTTACCATTTAATTCTTAACAAACATACATTTCACATTTTTCAGGTTTGCAAACATAGTATATTTCTGAATCATATAATTCTTGTGTTCTTAAGAAATGAGGATCAAAATAATACTTTTAAGTTTTGTCATATTCATGAGAGCAAAGTAACACATATTTCACTTGCTTCTCACAGATAAGTGTACATTATAGAGTCTACCCTCTGCTTCTTCAAAGTGATGTTGAGTTATATAATGCATACTGCAAGTCTAACTGTCTAGGTGTCTTGTGAAATTTTGGTTAACTATTTTGTAGCAATAAGAAGGTATTGGCATTTGAATGTAAAGTCAAATTCTAGACAGAATGACCTTTTGAAATTGACAACAGAAGTGCAGCTTTCAGTCCTTTCCAGAGTGGCAAATATAACAGCTATTCAAAACATATATATGTAATGTTGTAATATCAGGCTTAAAACAAATATGTATTTTTGTATAAAAGTGATTGTTATTATTTATTTTATTTTATTTGACATTTGTTTATCAGGAAAGTCCAACTGGAATAATACCCCATTTTAAATGAAGGCCTGAGGAGAAAATCTCCACATTGACAACATATGGTTACAGTTAAATAAAGTTATTACAAAAATAATACAGAAGAACAACATATTAACTAAGTAAAACATTCACAACTTCATTTCATACAGTGTGAACTTAATCACACATAGTGCAAATATCTGGACAGATATAACAAGTTGAAAAAAAGAACATTTTTCAATAGTGAAAGCTTTCACAAGTTGCAGTTTATGGAGATGATATTAAACACACCGAGTGCACTCTTTGGAACAGATATTACTAAATAATACAGCCTAGACAAAATTGCATGTGTCCTTTATCTAAGAAATGGATTGAATACCTTCGGAGAGAAAGATTTAGTAAAAAGTATGCTGGAGTGGGGGAGGAGGCAGGAACTAGTTCAACCTGCAGTAGGTCAGAAGCAGAGCCAGGACTTATTTAGACAGTCATTTAGAAGATATTTGAAGTTGGAGAGGTTAGAGGCAGAGCTGATTTACAGGGGAATAGAATTCCATGTTTTAATGACAGAGTATGAGAAGAAACTTTGTCCAGAGGTTTTGTGGAGTTTAAGTATACTGAGAAGATGTTATTCATTAGATCGAAGTAGTCTATCAGGGTGGCAAAAATGGAGACTAGTAGTAAAACAGGAGTAAATATGAGTAAATTGGAGTAAAAGCAGGGCTTTGTGAATAGTGTTGTATGTGGAGATATGCTGTATGTAATCTAAGTGATAAGGCAGTTTGAGGCAATTCAATGCCTTAAGAGCAATACAGTGGTGGGTTTGGTATTCTTTATAGGTGACAAATTTTGCAACCTTATCATAGCAGGCCTCCAGCTTATTTTTAACCTGAAGCCTGAAAGTTGATTAGAATGGGTACCCCATAACAAAGAGATGGGTTAAGGTAGATAGTGGCAAGAGTGGTTTTGGTGATGTTGCTGAGAAAGTTGTTATGCCTGCAGAGTGTTCCTAATTTCGATGAGTCTTTTTTATGTTATTTTGAGCATGCAGGGCAAATTTAAGGTTATCATCTATAATCACTTCAAGAAGTTTTATATGGGAGACTACCTCACTTTCAGTTTTGTTTAGTACAAAGATTTTGAAATTTACTTTGTCAGGCATGTGTGAATTGGGGTAATGTAGCAGTAACTTTGCTTTTGTAACGTTGATTAGTAGCCAGGCATTATGGAGCCATTTCACAACTGAGCAAAACGCTTTTTGTGTAATATAGAAGAATTGAGGTATGTTATTAGATGCACAGATAAGCACTGAATCATCAGCATAGTGTATAACAAACACTGGACCTTCATAAGTACAGAGATCATTGATAAACATATTAAAGAGGAGGGGACCAAGAACAGAGCCTTGGGGTACAACAGTGCAGATGTGCAGATATGGAGTCGAGAGACAATGAGAGAGAGAGAGAGAGAGAGAGAGAGAGAGAGAGCGAGAGAGAATATTCTGCCATTTTACTGACTAAAGCCTATCAGTTAAATAGCTATTGAACAACAGTAATGAAGAAGGTGCTACCCCAAGTTGAGACAATCTGTACATGAGTTTAGGCTGAGAACCTGTATCACAGGTGTTAGACAGGTCAAGGAATGGGGGAGGACATATTTGCCTGAGTCCCTGTATTTCTTTACAGTATCAGTGAACAATAACAGGGTGGAAGCCATGTTGGGTGTGTGTTAAGAGGGGTCCCTATCAGATTATCAAAGTTTCAAAACTTCGAAATTCCTATATTTGGGACCATATGCTCAAAGTTGTGAAACTTCAAATGTTTTGAGTGGAGATTGCAGTACAGCAAGGAACTAGAAATGTACCCTTTTCTGTGATGTATTGTGATCTCAGAGTTTGTATATTTAATTAGCAGGGTTGGAAAGTGCAGGGGAATTGTTAAAAATAGAATTTTTTTTAAATTTCGAAGTTCTGAAATTTCGATTATATGATCTCAGCCATATGAATTTCGAAGTTTCGGAACTTCGAGAAAGTGACATAGAACTTTTAAGAGACATTTTTGTAGGAGATAGTGGAAGAGTTGTTTATGAATGCATAATTCAAAAATTTTGGAGAGGTGATCATATTGCAATAAGCCAGAAATTAGAGACATCAGTAGAGATGCCACCTTTACAGAGTGATAATGTAGGACTTTTTTCATAGTGAGGATATCTAAGATTCAGCTTTCACTGTATTGATAGAGACAGAGACTCAGTATGTTGTGACATCAGCAGCTTTGTTTAGGTATTCAGGTTGGAGGTTGTCAGTTGCAGTGGAGCAAGGCTTGAGTTTAAGTAGAAGTTTTTTTTTTATCATTGATGTAGATACAGGTTCAATGTGAAAGTTGCTAGTTATGGATACAGAGGGTGAACTAGGTGCATATGTAGAAAGTGATGTAGGGGAGTAAAGGAAGTGGTAGTGTGTGTGGTGTATGGAGAATTTTGGTTTTGGTCTAACTTGTTGATAATGGAAATACTAGGACTGGGTGTTATTGCGGGGATGGTGGAATCACTGGATGGGGGTGAAGACTTAGTTGGAGGGCAGTGCTTTCTGTGAAGTAGGTATTGAATAAGATAGTAATTTCTAGTGAAGAGCTATTATGATAAGGCTGGGTTCCTTATATGCGCACAGATGTAACAGGTTATGTATTGATATCTGGAAATGTTGGGGTCATTTTTGTGCTGAAGTTGCGGATGGCTATATATATATATATATATATATATATATATATATATATATATATATACAGTATATATTTTTTAATCTAGGTTAACTTTTTTTTTTACTTAGATTGCATATAATTCTCTAAAGAATTGCTGGTTATAGGAAGTTTTAAGTTTAAGCCATTTTTCAAGCCTTTTTTCTGTTAGACACTGTAGTTTTTGTGTGGGTAGTGAGCCATGGTGAGTGATTAATTTCACTCTTTTTTGTGTCTGTTTCGAGTATTTAAAAACAATATATTAAAAGTATTGACTACCTCGTCGAGTGAAAGTGATTTTAGGGCAGACCAATTAGAGACCTTGAGTGTATTGATGCTGGAGTGTTTACTGAATATAGAAGGATTTCTGGATGGTTTATGTTGGTGAGTATTAGCGTGATGGATGCTACTTTTATGGGTACAGGCTGGAAGTGAGATTGGATAGGCTCTAGAGTTTGTAAACTTACTGCAACTACAAATCAATATCCAGAATTACTGTTGGTATTATTACTGTTTTTATAAGTTGTGTGTAACTATAAAGGTTGTACCAGGTGAGGAAAAGTCTGATATAACATTTTGATAGCTGATATTTACTGTATCTCCTAGTATACTTTTATACGGTATGTTATTAATTGTCCAAGAGAGGATGTCTTTGAAAGATGATATATTATTTCCAGGTGGGATATAGTTTGTAGCAAAACATAGTTGCTTTTTATTTCATTTCATTTCAGTATTTTGGAATGTAGTAGTATTTGGTGATTAGGGAGACAAATTGTATGAACATGTCTAAATTAAGGCTACCTCACTTACTTTCTTTGGGGGCCTGTCAACTGTAATAATACTAGAGCCTGGAGGGAGTAGTTTAGAATCTTTAATCTTAGGTTTAAGCCAGTTTTCAATGCTAGCAAAAACATTAGGGTTTTACTGTGATATCCATGAATGTAGTTCTGTAATTCTATTAAAAATTCCATGGAGGTTGACAGTGACAATATTCTTTTTTTTTTTTTTTGTTAGACCAGTGGGAGAATAATGGGGTGAGATGTTTAATATGCTGTTTTTATTAGTGTGGGTAAGTAGTGGTTTAATATTAGGGCAGTATAGATAGGAAGAGGTATAGTTTGAGGTGGTGGTTAAAGAAGGTATAGTGAAATCACAGTTTTGTACGGGTGGTTCTTTACTATTAGATTAGTTAATAGACTTTAGGGACTTTGGTTGCTGTGGATATCACCACACTAAGGGATTTTTGAGAGGCAATGTATTGGTTTAGAGGGGACCTGATGAGTTTTATTTTTTGAGTAGAGGGATGGTAGTGAAATGTTTCGGCTTTTCCCAGTTAGGGGTCGCTACAGCGGAACTCCGGTCCGCTAATGATTGACAGTGGATTTTTACGGTGACGGGTTGCCAGCCCGATGCCCAACCTCCAAAGAAGGCACACCCATTCACGCATGCACCTACCTGCATGCCTTTAACGTCACTCGACCGTGTGGAGGACATGCAAACTCTACACAGAAGGCGCTTCAGGCGAGAATCGAATGGGAGAACCTCTTGTTGTGAGGCGACAACACTAACCGCTGCACCACCGTGGCCTATAGAGGGATGATAGTGAAGTATTTTGCTTAAAATGAACACAAGGTGATAGACTAAAAGGCAGGGAGGTATATTGGTATTGCTACACCTGATTTCATAGCATGCTGAGTCAATTACAATAGGAGAGATTTAGAGTAAAAAGCATATGGTGATAGTTTCTTAAGCAGGATGTTAGTCACAGCAGAAAGAGACAAGATGCTTGGAGAAATGTATTTGAAATTTCAGTGTTATAGAGGAGTGGATAGAATGATGTGTGCAATATGAAGTAGAAGGAAGCATAGGTAAAGTTAATGAAGGAAAGTATGTGTGTCTAAAATATCACAATCCTGAAATTCATAAGACTGAAGACCAAAATCCCGAAACCTCAAAATCCTGAAAACTCAAAACCCTGAAACTCAAACATACTGAAAACACACAGAATACAAATAATGATAATATGCCAGTATTCATTTTGTCTCATTTGATGAAAAAGTCCTACTAGATAGAAACAACTTTTTAGTAGGGGCCTGGGAAGAAAAGCGCCACACATATTAAGTGATTTTAGCAACAAAAGTAACAATCACAGAAAAACATATAGAGAATATTACATACATACATACATACATATGTACATACATACAGATGTTTCAAGCATAGGCATTAATGTTTTCTCACCTGCCAATATACTTAAACCGGTGTTCCCATAATACGTGTCTAGGCTGTTCTTAAAAATATCTAAACTAGTACTTGCTTTAATGTAATTTGGCAGTCTATTCCGTGCATCAGCGGCTCTCTCAGAGAACCAATTAGTGCACTTCTCATTCCTATAGAATCTTCTCCATAGGTTGTCTGATGATTCTCTAGTACTTTTTTATAACTTCAAACACTGCCAGAGGTAGTTCCTCTAAATGCTGTATATACCCAAATAAGGTCTCCTCTTAAATATCTATATGAGAGACTGTATAAGTTCAGATATTTTAATCTTTCATAATAACATAAATGTTCACATCCATGAATGCCCTTGGCATATTTCCGCTATACCCTTTCCAGTGTACTAAGGGTTGTTTTCTTATAAGGTTTCCATATTGTTATCCCATACTGAAGTTTGGGTCTAATGTAACTAACAAACAATGACATCATCATTTCTGATTTCATAGTCTTTGTAAATCTTTTATAAAGCCTACCATTCTAAAATTGTCATTAGCCATTTGGTTGATATGATTAGAAAAACTCAAAGCTGGATCTACCAACATACCCAGGTCCTTAAATAAGTCTGCGGTTTCATGTACTGTGTGCTATATTAAATATTCACTTTTCAAATTATGTTTCACAAATCTCATATGAATCATATATAATTTGAAGTACTTATCAGCATATTATTCTCCTGTGCCAACTGGTCAGTTTAGTCAATTTCTATGCAGACACATGTAATCAGTTTACCAATTTCAGGTCATCTGTATACTGACTATAGAACACCTCAGATGAAAAGATACATATGAAAGATGCAATCTAAACAAGTAAGGGCATAGGACAGTGCCTTGTGGGACACCCTGACTGTAACCAAGAATTTCATCTGTCTAATTGCTGTATGATATTTGACATGCCCTATTTATAAGTCATGTAGCTATCCATCTTATCAAGAGTCCATCAATAACCAGTTCTTCCAATTTATTAATCAATGTTTTGTGTATGACTCTGTGAAATGCTTAAGTTCGGTCTATACATATTACATCACTGTACAATTTTTCATTCATAGCGGTTGTAATATTCTTATAGAATATCATGTTACAGGTGGTAATAGATCTATTTTCAACATATGCATGCTGATATATGGCTTCAGGTCACAACCTTTCCAGTCCTGACAATACATTATCCAATATTACCTTCTCCATTGCCGCAGTGGTGGTGCTGTGGTAGCTTTGTCGCCTCACAGTAAGACGCTGTCTGGTTCGATTCTCAGCTAGAGCGTCTTCTGCGTGGAGACATGCATGAATGGGCGTACCTTCGTTGAAGGTTGTGCGTCAGGCCTGGCAAGTCGGTATGTAAAAATCAACTGCCAATCATTAGCGGACCGGAGTTCCGCTGTGGCGACCCTTAACCAGGAAAAGCCAAAAGACACAAACAAACAAACCTTCTCCATTATTTTTCCACAACATAACAGTAGACTTAAAGGTCTGTATGACTGTTTGTTTGTGCTACTCCCCTTTCCCGTAAAGACAGATTTAATAAGTGCATGTCTCCAATCTTGAGGAATCTCCCCATATTTATTTGACCTAGTAAATAGATATAATGGTACTGTAAATTCACTGAAGCTTTCTCAGGCAATTATTACTAATTCCATCTCCTCCCTGTGCTTTGTTGGATCCAGTATGCTTAGTTTTTCCCCAAATAATCTCATTTTCATTTCAATATCTGAGGTTACCTGGATGCCACTAGGGCAACTTATCACCCCCTTTTTGGAGCCAAACTGTTTTTGTAAACTTTTGTAAATATACTTATAATCTGTTATGTCTGAGAATACATTTTTAGAATCTACACAGTTTATCAGTTTTTGTCTTTACTCCTTCTACATCTTATGTATCTGTAAAATGGTTTCCTATTAAGTTCTATATCTTTATATAAATTCTCTTCAGTTTTTTACTTGATCTTGCCTCACAGTATGCTTAATTTGTTTGCTCAAGCTAGTTTATTTCAGTTTTCAAAGTTCTAGTTTGATCTGTCTTCCTTTTCTTTGTATCTCACTTTAATCAAGTATCTTGTGCTTATGGAAATATATCCTCCTGATGTGTGCCTAGAGCCTGATGTTAAACATTTTTTTTTTTTTTGCATTCAAACAGTTTCTCTTTCAAAGCTTTTCACATTTCTTCTGCAGTTTTTCCACTGAATGCATCGCTCCAATTAGTTCCACATAGTGGCTGTTTTGCTTCCATATAGGCTGTTATTAATTTTCTGTGCTTTGGTTTAGATTTCAGGTTGGCAGAATTATCTAGCAACAAATTAACCTTTATACCCCATGATCTTTGCATATCAACATCAGTAAAACTTGACATGAAGTAACAGTAATTTCTTTAGGAACACAAACAATGTCTAGTATGTTCCATTCCCTGGTAGTTTTTTTACAGTCTGAAGTAACTGTTGTTCCTGAACATATGCTGTGAATAATTTTTTTACTAACGTTGTTGAGTCAATGTTATTCCAGTCTGTTTCTGCTTAATTTAAAATTTAAGTGCCCAGACACTATTATTCTTCCCTCTTGTGTTTTATGCAAGAAATGTATGAATTCCTCTAGGTCATCAGCACTTAAATTGTTGTATGTAACAGAGTTGTCCTTACTGTTACAGTTACACAGTCTGTAATATTGGTGTTATCATTGAACATGTAATAATTACAGGTATGATAACTATCTTTAATCACTATCATGACACCTCCACCTGACTTTTTGTTAGAATGTCTGTTACAGTAAAAATGTTTATAACCGGACAGAACTGGTTTTCAGTCATTGTTCTTTAATCATGTTTCATAAACAATAACAACATCACTCTTTTGTGGAACGTAGCAAATTTTCCAATAAAACAATTGTTAATGATCCTAGCATTAACACCCATCAGAGATGCATCAATTGTTGCTATCTATAAACTATTACATTTTCGACCTGGTAAAAATCCTGCCTTGTGTGTGTCAAATATTGCAAAATATCTGCTGCAAAAAGTCTCTTCCCAGATCTAGACAAATGCACAGCATCCTGTCCGAACATGTGTGCCCCAGATTAGGCTTGGACGCTCTGCACATTTCCCTTTTTTAAAAGAAGACTTTTTTGTGTAGGTATTTACTCGAAAAATATCTTCATTCACAGTGACATGACTTCTTTCTCCACATGATTTGTGAAAAATATATCCTAACACCTCTAGAAGCTA